>NC_072458.1:1870000-2170000 GCF_027596085.1 Anoplopoma fimbria | reverse complement strand
TTGGAAAATGTAATGAATTTCTATTGTCTTTTCCCCTCTGTTTCAGAGTATGATATCATCTATTGTAAATAGCACCTACTATGCAAATGTCTCAGCTGCCAAGTGTCACGAGTTTGGACGATGGTACAAGCACTTCAAGAAGACCAAATGCTTCAAGGGTGAGGACCTTTAAATCAAGTCTGCAAATAGCGTATATGCTATGTACTAATCTTTATAGTTTACTGTTTTAGAAGTTAGACAAACCATTTCATACTAACAAGAATTTAAAAAATACGTGCAAGACTTTAAGATGTTTCCAGGGTTGTCTCACTGCCATCCGCAATTTATTTGAAAATGTCCAGCTTTGAACAGCCTCTCTGTTTAATTTGTGCATTGCATTGTGGGTGAATAATGTTTGTCTGCAGCACACTCAAAAATCAACCATATTCAGTAGGCTATGCATGTTGTCTGTTTTGAGTATACTTCATTTTGACACTTTTCCAGTGCGAACACACCACATACTCAAACGCTGCTTCAAATTAGTATCTAGTGCGTATTTGGGACACAATGTAAGTAGCTGGTGTGTTAATAATTGAACATCTGTCTTTGCTTTCCTTTTTTCCTGCACCAGAGATTGACAGCGTCTCTGACCAGTCCACACACATCACCCTCACCCAGCAGTCAATCTCAAGTAGCCCAGCTGATCAGAGCTCAAACCTCTTTTTCTCGCATGGAGAAGTAGCCAACATCTGTGGCCGCTCCCCCCTCGGCCTGCGCCCTCCGGGGTTGGTAACCCAGCCTCTCAGCTCCCAAATGGTCAACCAGCAGCTGGTGATGGCCCAGTTTCTCAACCAGCAGTATGCTGTTAGCCGCATGCTAGCTGGCCAGGGTCTCTCACCGTCCCCACAGCAGTATCTCAACCACCCGCCTGTAGGACGAGCTCCCCCCGCCATGGTCTTCTCCAAAACCCCTGATTCCCAAGCCCCACAGCAGGCACAGTGTGGCCCAGCGGGAGGCCCTGTAGCCGGGCCGCAAACCCAGACTTTGGCTGGGTCTTCTGTGGGGCCAACAGATGTGCCAATTGAAATCTACCACTGTGTGAGGGAGGAACTGAAGAGAGCTGGCATCTCCCAGGCCATCTTTGCCCGGGTGGCCTTTAACAGGACCCAGGTATGTAAGGGAAGGGGGGGCTGGGTCTGTAATCTGCATGAGAGGTGTTGAAAGTCAGAAAAGGTTGCAACTGTTTGCTGCTGATTATCTTTTGGAAGTGTTTTCCGGTGCTGCGGTTGTAGGTAAGTGTGTTTTGTGAATATGTGTGTTTGATGGTTGGCACATTGGCATGGCCTTTGCCGCAGTGCCCCCTCCCCCCATGCATGTGTGTATGTATGTGTGTGTGTATGTGTGTGTGTTTGTGCCAGCACTCTGCAGCACAATGCTGGTGCCAGCACTGAAGCAGCTGCCGGGCCAACTAATCACAAGCCCTTGGAGAGAAGCTGTCTCCATCTCTACCTCTTCTTCTGTCTCACTGTCCCTCCATCTTGCCACCTTTCACTCTGGCTGCCCCTCTATCTATTTAATATCTACCTCTGATTGTCAATTTATCTTTTTTTTTTTAATCTTTCCCTTTTTCCTTCCATTGATCTCCCTCATTTCGTATCCATATCTCCCTCTGCCATCGCCTCTAACACTAAAATACCACATTATCTCTGTCTATCATCTTACATTCACCACCACACCCGCGCTCAGAGGAGAGGCTTAGCCCATTGTTATTATTATTATTACCGTCATTATCATTTTCATCACAATAAGCAGCGCTAGTTATTACCCACCCCCATATTTCCCCATTGCCAAGTCCAAGGTGCTTTGGTGCCAGCCAAGTTGGGCATGATGCCAAGATGCCATATAGAAGTGAGGGGAGCATTTGTCATTTCATGTAAAGTCACCATCTATTTGGAAGGAGGGATTTGCTGGATGGATCCAAAAATGATCCATGATTTGAATAAGAAGGCTGTTTCCTCCCTTTTCATTTTTACTGCCAGTGTGAAATCTGAAATAATGCTAGCTCTACAGGCGTTCTTAGCACTGACTGGGGAACTGGCTCTGTATCATCTGTGAAACACTAAACCACAGGAACTTGATAACGCAGCTCTTTGAATGAGATCCAGAGGATCTGATATGAGGAGCTTTGGCTAAATTCCTTCAGGAATTTGAGAAACTTTATATTTGCCATATATGCATGAAAATGATGGAAAGATCCATATTTCACAGCAAGATTTTTTTTATTTAGATGCTCAGCAAAGGAATAAACTATAGCCTTAAGATAATTTTCATAATATTTTCACACCAACAATCCAGCAGTGAATTTGACATTGCATGCATGTGTCCTTGTTTATTGTTTCCTTACACCAATCAAGAAATATGTGTGTTTGTGTGTGCCTTTACCAGGGCTTGCTCTCAGAGATTCTGCGAAAGGAGGAGGACCCTAAACACGCCTCCCAGTCTCTGCTGGTCAACCTGCGGGCCATGTACAGCTTCCTGCAGCTGCCGGAGGCTGAGAGGGAGCGCATCTACCTGGAGGAGAAAGACAGAAGCCTGACTGGATTCATACCAAGCTGCAATAACACGCCACCAAGATCCACACAGGTCAGCCAGCCGAGTGATTAAATCAAAGAGTCACAATGCTGCTGGGAAATGATTTAAATGGAAAATGTCTCTCTCCATGAAAGAGCACTGAACTATCAAAGAAGTAGTACTGCTAGGTGGAAGTAAAACATAAACCGCTATGAAAGACATTCTTTTGCATATATTGTACTAATACTGAGAGAACAGTGATGTAATTTTGTTAATTTCACAGAGACAAGTAAAGGACATAATTAGCAACAGATTATGAATCATCATATTAGGAAGTCATTGTGAAGTCGTTGAAGTTGTGAAGCTTACAGACCCCTGACCTTTACTCTAACGGCACCATGAGGTAGACATTTGTGGTTTTGAGTGATATGTTTTAACATCTAAGGATTGATTGCCAAGAAACTTGGTATTACATATATGCTCCCCTTCCCTATCTTACAATGTTATCATCAGGTCAGAGCTGTACTTTTTTTTATCAAATATCTCCAAATTAAATTCGTATCAGCCTCAGACGAACATCAGCACGGGAAGATTGCCACTGTGTGCATGTTAACTCTTTTTTTTAAAGATCAGCTTCACAGAGCAGTTCGTATGTTGTCTTGTTATTTTTATAATTTTACACAGAACAGCATTTAAATCAAAAGGTTTGAAAGTATTGGACGTGACTGCCCACTAACCAACCCTTGAAAACAAATTACAACATGGATTTTTCTGTTATTCTATCTTTTATTTTTCCCATCCTGCAGTGCAGGAAAGATGATATGAACTCTGTCAGTGCAGTAGACTGACTCTAGCTTCCTATCATGCCTTTTAATGAGTCCTCCATCAGCTTCTTTTTTTCATCTCTACTGTTTTTCTGCCCATTTCCTGGTATTTCCATTCTGCCTCCTTGTGCACTACACTGCTGACTCCCTCTGTTGACCTGAAGAGGGTGCAGACTGCCACATTCCATTCCATTTTCCGTAACCTGCTTATCCAGTTAAGGGTCGCAGGGGTGCTGGAGCCTATCTCAGCTGTCAATGGGCGAAGGCAGGGTACACCCTGGACAGTTCGCCAGTCTGTCGCAGGGCTGACATATAGAGACAAACAACCAGTCACACTCACATCCACACCTACGGGTTATTTAGAGTCTTCAATGCACCTAAGCTGCATGTCTTTGGACTGTGGGAGGAAGCCGGAGAACCCGGAGAGAACCCACGCTGACACGGGGAGAACATGCAAACTCACAGAAGGTTGTCCAGCCCGGGAATTGAACCCCGGCCCCTCTTGCTGTGAGCCGACAGTACTAACCACTACACCACCGTGCAGCCCTAGACTGCCACATGTTTGCTTTAATTTACACAAAGTTGCCAGCTGCTTCTCCAGCAAAAGAGGAGCTTTATGTTGAGGCAGTATCATGTGTATTGGTTCATGCTGCTTCCCCGGATCACACACCCCTTTGTATAGGGTTACATTAAAGACATGAATGCTCACCGGCTTCCTTTTTCACAATACTCGTTGGACAAAGTGCCTGGCCAAGCCGGCATTGTTTTCAATCTGTATTGAATTAATTTACCTGCTGCCCAGTACTGAGACACTCACTGTGGCTCGCTTGTCTTTCTGTCTCTTTTTAGTCCCGACTGTCCCCCGTTTCAGGAGACAGAGGGTTGTGGACAGACAGTTGTGTTCTCAATGTCAGCGCTTCTATCTACGAGGACATCCAGCACGAGATGAAGAGAGCCAAGGTGTCTCAGGCTCTGTTCGCAAAGGTCGCCGCCTCTAAGAGTCAGGTACTTACTTGCTTGCTGGTGTGAATCTGATGAACATGTCTAATCTTAAACACACATATTGCAAACAATTTGTTGTTGATTGTTCAAATTTAGCTTCGATGAATCCATCTCTCACTAAGGGGTAAAGAGTGTGTGTGGAGGAAACCCAGATAATCAACCCAGCAGCTGTACTCTGCAGAGGACTATCATCGGTACATCAGACTGCTATTGTGTCCTAAATTATCGCTTTAATTGTCGCCCTACAAAAACACGTGCACCCGTACACACCACTTCTGCACATAGACATTCTGCATGAGCACATGTATGAACACACAATACCACAAACACACACACCCACACACACACACAGGCAAACAAATGCACTAATACACATACACACATGCATGATTCTAGTGTTTATTGTTCTCATTTTTATGGCGGCCTCATAAGCTTGTTATTGCCTTTTGTTTTGAGGATAATTTCCCTTCATGGAATGGGGGGATTTCAGCTGTCTCTTTTTCTTCCTCTTGTGTACGTCTCCAAATCTCACTTTTCCTTTTTTTCTTTGTTTCTTTTTTCTTTGTTTCTTTCTTCCCCTTTTTTCTCCCTTCTCTCTACTCATCATAAGATGTTTGGAGGTCATTCAGCGGTCATGCCTGTACAGACAGGTGGTCCAAAACCCCTGAGGTTTATTTTCCATCTCTTCGCTGGCCTTTACTTTACTTTGCCTATGTTCTCTTTACCCCCCCCTCTCTCTCTCTCGTTCTCGCTCTATATTATTTGGCAGGCAGAGCCATGCTGGATCTCTCTGTTCTATCTGCACTGTGCATCTGGATAGCATTGTGTGCTAGACTTGGGCTACAGCCAGGTGTGTGTGTGTGTGTGTGAGTGTGAGTGTGTGTGTGTGTGTGTGTGTGTGTGTGTGTGTGTGTGTGTGTGTGTGTGTGTGTGTGTGTGTGTGTGTGTGTCGGTGTGTTTGTGTGTATCTGTGTGTGTGCATATCAGCCTGCTTGCAAATGGAATCATGTTCCAGTCATTGAATCTCAAACTACCTTGGCTTTACGTTCTTCAATCTGCCATAAGTTTCTTCCCTTCTGAGGCAGGAACAATTCTAGCTAATAAATAAATCTCTCTGTCATGTTTTGGCTCTGCTTTACAACATTAACCCATTTTGAATCAATCATTGGGAATTTATAGTTTATAGACTTAAGGGAACGCTGAATTCAGTCGTCAGCATTGGAGTTATTGCCACGTATATCTTCTTAAATTGGAATTAGTCACTAAATGAATATGAGATTGGGTTTATGGGGGTGACAATGAGTGAAATGCAGAGAAACTTAGAAATGGAAAATTGTTGGAGGCATTTTGCATAGTGAGGTTAGCTTAGCTTAATAAGTGGATGTCTTTACAACAAGTAGCAGTTCCATTTTGTAGTCTGCACCCATAAACCTCTCCAGAGATGGATATCTTGTCTGTCTATGTATACCTGTGGTACTATATCTACATTATAGTGTGTTATAATGTAGATAAACTGCTTGTTATGCTCAATAGGGAGACATAGAGTGAAGTGTTACCGTTCCTCCTGCAGGGCTGGCTGTGTGAGCTGCTGCGTTGGAGGGAGGATCCAAACCCAGAGAACCGGACCCTGTGGGAGAATCTGTGCATGATCCGCCGCTTCCTCAGCTTGTCCCAGACTGAACGAGACGCCATCTATGAGCAGGAGAGCAGCAACACGACAGCACAGCAGCAATGCGCTGACAGGCTTACACTGCTCAGCAATGACAATACACTGGTGAGACTGAAAAAACAAGATTAGCACAGACTGTTGTGCGCTGGTAGATATTGCTCGTCAGCCATAGAAACAGCAGTTTGGAATAAATTTGACAAAAGCACAAGCAGTAAAAGCAGATAACTACCTCTAACTTTCCTATCATCATATTCTAGAGGGTAGCCTGTCCTTGTGACCTGAACTATTATTTTGTAAAGCACTTAAAAAATCTATTTAAGAGAACTGATCAAATAAAGTTCAATATTTTTTTTTACAATCTGAAAGAGAGTATATCACATTAAATGCCAAAAGATCTCTAGGGTGTCCAATGGGATAGCAGCACGCTAAATGCCACAAATGTCAGGAAGAAAAAGATGATTACCACGTTAAGCGATGATCCGTGAGGCTGATTAGTTTTCTTTCACTTCCATAGCTTGTGCATGGATGGATGCCTTGATTAAAGCACAGACTCACAGTTAACGTCAAGAAAGACAGAAAGACTTCATATGTACTTGTTCAGAACCTGAACAGACATGGACCCTTGATGGTTGTATTACAGATCACTTCACATGTGAAATTATTCAGTTATTAGTTGTAAATTTTAAATGGACCTATTACTTCAAATCATAAAAATATATTTATGTATATATACTTCACTCTACATCATCTACCATTAAAGTTTAACACAATAATATCCACATTCACACAATGGAAATGCGTTGGCGTTGAAAATATAAAATCCAAAAGACAATATACAGCTTTTACTCTAATTACTTTTTTCTCTCATCAGTACCAACGAAACTCTCCGCTGCCACAGCAACACCATCTTCAACCCCATCAACCCCTGCAGCCAGATGCAGGACATCACCTGTCGCCACGGCAACCATGTGCTGCGTCACCAGCCGAGTCTGAGGCAGGGGGGATCTGGGGGCACGTTAGAGTACGTCTGCAGGACAGGGGCAGTAGAGATGGTGAGAGAGGGGACGGTAAGGACTGGGTTGAGGGGGAGCAGGGAGAGAGGAGCAGTTTGGGAGGGGACTGGGGTTGTTCAGGTATGGTGAGGGACAAGGGTACAGAAAGCAAGGAGGAAGGGATGGATGGAAATGTAGGTGAAGAAGAATTTAATGAAATCATTGGAAACAGCAACGAGGAGATGGAAAAGCTCACTATGAAGTGGCCCGGTGTGAAGGATGAGGACCGAGGCGGAGTAAGGGTTTGTTCAGAGGCAGATAATGAGGTCAAAGGTGCAGATGAGGTCCAGGGGGAGGGGTTAAGAGTCTCCCACGAAGCACTGGGAATCCTGCAGAGCTTCGTTCAGGACGTCGGCCTCAACCCAGACGAGGAGGCCGTCCACACCCTGTCGGCTCAGCTGGGCCTGCCCAAACACACCATCCGAGGATTCTTCAACAGCCAGGATCACGACCGGCATCGACACGACAGCCGGAGCCCAAAACAGAGTCGAGATACACAGCATGGCTGCACGGACCCAAACCTCTCGCAGACGGACATAACTGCAGAGGAACAGGAGGAGGAAGGTGATAGAAGGACTGAAACAGAACAAAAGGAGGTGGAGGAGGAGACTCGAACAAAGAGAGATGAAGCAAGCAACATTACTGTTATGAATGAATCTGACGTCGGCACTCAAACCATCTGTCCTATGAAGGAGGAGCAGGAGAGCTACATCTAACCCAAATCCATGCAGTGACATACGAGTACTGACTCACAGTGTTTTGGTATTTTATAGGTGGGTGTCCTCAAATGCTATTGAAAGACTTAAAGCTGAATATGTTTATATCCACACAGTACACCTGCAATAGAAAGCTTAGTCAGCTCTCCATTGATTTCAGCACCAATACTGCACTTGAGACATAATATAACTGTGACCGTACGTGCAGATAACGTTATAACACATTGTTTCTGTGTGGATATATGTGTGAATGGTACCCTGAACAAACAGTCCCAGATAAGATATTACTGTTGAAAAAGAGTAATTATAGTTGGTTGACTGATCTAAAGTTTGAGAAAAGTTCACGCCAGAAATGCCTTGTAGAAAGTGGAACTGCCAATCTGTTTTATTTTTATGATTGCCATTATTTTTTGTTTTTCGATGTGTTATATATCAGTCATTTTAAACTGTTATTGTATCTTACATTGTTGTTTTTTGTCACATTGTATTAAATATCAAGTTTCCTGATTCAGTTTAAAAAGAAACGATAGTTGAATTCGTAAATTATATATATTGTTTGGAATTAAGCTTTTCATAAATGACAGGCCATCCTGTGCATTTTTTACAACAGTGTGTAATAAATCAAAAGGTAAAACATTGAGGTACAAAAAATGATCAACATATAGACATCTATAATGTCTCTTCTGCAAATTCCAGAGTCCATTTATGTTCCTATCTCTCAACTTTAATCGCAAAGTTGTGTTGAGATCTTATTTGCTCCTAAACACATCATAATTTACATACAGTGTTTCTATTGATGCATGAATCTATAAATCCCTTAAATAGTTATTTTGGAGAGTTTTATGTTTACACATCTTGTGGTTGTCACATTGTGCTGATTAACATACTACTGAGTTACATACTGAAGCAGAGGCACACAGCGTGCTCTATGCAGAGCGCAATGTTTGATGTTTCTTCATGAAGAAAGATTGTGGACTGGAAATATAAGACTGAAGCCGTGCAGTGTGTACATGAAATGTTGAAATTACATGAAAGCACTTTTATTTGTAAAAAAAAAAAAAAAAAAAAAAAAAAAAAAAAGGACTCATAATTGTGCTGTATGTTCATTCTTTATATCTGTTACAGTTGGAAATGTTTATTTCACAAACAATCTGTGTGAAATATATGAAAATGTTTTGAGAGTCCAATACTTTGGAAGATCAATTTTAATAAAAAAAAACAACAACTTCCATTTAATTGTATAAATTAGCATGCAAATAGAAAGTGGAAACTTTTCTCACGCATAAAAACACTTAGTTATACCAAGAAATTCAGTTTTAAAAACTCATGTGATAGAATCTGAAAGAACACACAGAGGCTGTTATAGCTGGGAGGTATAGTGTTATTTTGGCTTTCTGCTCCATAAAAAGGTTGTTGTTTAAGAAGCAATATATCAGCGGATGACATTTAAACTTTGAAAATATTTAGCTGGGATGTGTTGGCAATGTATAGAATTGGATTTAGGACGGTGTATGAGAGTAATCATGTTAGAAAAGTTCTTGAAACAAGTAAATAAGAGATGAAGCTCATTTATCAGACTGCTATTTTAAGACAAGGACCCATTAAAGATTAAACAAATGGTTCTGATGTCCACTGTCTGTACTGAAGTTAGAGAATAAGATTATTCCCCTTATATAACTGTGTCTTTGTTGGTGAACTGCTGTCATTGTTCGGCGGTCAGACAATATTCTTCTGTGCCGATCACCAGGCCTCTCTGTATCAGTGGATCTGTGTTGGTACAGTCACATGCCCCTCAGTGCTGACAGTGTTTTCTATCTTCAGTCTCTTTTTATTCTTCTTTTATTTTACTATTTTACTTTCTCAACTGCTATTTCTATCCAGGTTTCTGTCTCCCCTCTCTGCCCCTGACTCTCATCTGTGTCTCCCACAATATACTCAGTGCAACATTCAAGCCCCATTTGGTCAGAATAGCTTCATAGAGTAATTCAATAAAGCCATGCTCTTTTTCTGTCATCTGTTTCCATGACGATACCTAAGTCAGGGCCAACAAGAGGACATGAAAACCTCATCATCAGCAATATTAGCTATAATAATGATGATAATGGCGCTCTCAAAATGCCATGCCTGTTGTGATGATGATGGTAATGGCAATGATGGTCATTATGTCTGCTTTGTGTTAAACCCCCACCACCACATAAACACACACACACACCACTACCAATGCACAAATTTGACTCATTAATGCTATTTAATGCCACCTATATATTTTCACATGGACTGCTGCCTTGTATCATGTGGCTTTTGTATCACGACCGTCCTCTTGCTTTTGTTTATTTAGTTTTTTCTGGACTATCTTTTGTCTGTTGGAAGCACTTTGTGATGCAGATGTTTTATAAAAGCACTCTTGAGATACATTTGACTTGTCTGACCACAGAAATGCCTGCAATTAAGTCCCCCATAAACTGTCTTAATTAACCATCATGTTGTTGAGCCCTCAACTTCAATCTGTTTCATTTCTCATTGGTGGTGGGGGATATTGTAAATATGCACAACTTCGTATCCTGTTTGTTTCGGACCATCTCACTGACTAAATATACAGATATACTGTAGCTTTGCCGGCAGAATCTTTATAAGTTATTTACTATGGCCATATGCTTTCTAAATTTCTTAAAAGCAATAATAATAAGATTTGGGTTGCAAGGTTGCAAAGATCACATTGATTTTTAACCACCTTTAACCACACTTTATTCATCAGGTAAACTACTCCAATGCTTGTTTGACCTCTGACCTAATGGAAAAGTAAACACATTTAAATAACAACGTCAACCGATAACTGAATTTCTATAAAATTCCTTTATTTACTGCTGAATAAGCTCCCACAGAGAGTCTCCACAACCTGGCAACCCAAAAGTTCCTATTAATAATTATTAATTTAAAAGCATCAGAGCATGATTTAATCACCATTCATTACCAACTATTAAATGTTGCATTTGTGTTGATGTCTAAAACAGGTAGATTTAAAGACTCTGTCAACCCAATGCCTCACAACACAGCTAGGGGAGTCACATGACCAGTCAGCTGGTCTTCAGCACATCCGCCTGACCCGCTGCTGTTTACAAACCAGCAGAATGAGGAGTCCTGCGTGATCCGAACAGGTACTGAACCACACTGCGGGTTACAATGACTGTGTGGGCTTACTCACACTTTATGTTAGTATGTATGTGTGTGTGTGTTTTTCTGTGTGTCGGAAGTAAAGTCGGGCCTGTGCATCGAGTCGGGTTATGCTAACAGCTAACACATGTAGTCATATCAGCATAACAGTGAGATTGCATTGAACTAGCTTAGCATTCAGTTAGCATCGTTAGCCTTAGCAGCTGTCTGCATCGACGCTCCTGCTGGTTGTCACCTCCCTCCTCCTCACGAAACATGCTTTTTGCGTTCATTTGTAAATGCATTGTCAGTGCTGGGTATGGTTTATGGAGCCAGACCTGCAGGAAACCAGTTCCTCTCTGTGGGTAGTGGTGCAGGGTGCTTGTAACCCAGTTCCTCGACTGGCCCAGCCTGCCTGACAGCCTCGGTGATGGATTCAGGGCAGTGCAGAGGGTCTGTAACATCCAGCACTGGCTGCCTGCTCAGTTTATTAATGCAGATCTTCACACTTCCACAAACTAGTTCAGTACAGATATTACATTATTACATTACAGTCATTTAGCAGAAGCTTTTATCCAAAGCGACTTACAATAAGTGTATTCAACATAGGTATTCAAGAGAACTACTAGTCACCAGAAGTCATAAGTGCATCTCCTTTCTTAAACAAGCATCTAAAAGCATAAACCAGAGCAAAAGTATAGTGCAGAGGCAAATTACTACGAATACAATAAGTGCAACAAACTAATACGAATACAATAATTGCAACAAACTACTACGAATACAATAATTGCAACAAACTAATACGAATACAATAATTGCAAAACTAATAAACAATAATAAACTACGAATACAATAATTGCAACAAACTAATACGAATACAATAAGTGCAACAAACTAATACGAATACAATAAGTGCAACAAACTAATACGAATACAATAAGTGCAACAAACTAATACGAATACAATAAGTGCAACAAACTAATACGAATAAGTGCTAAGAGGAAGGCTCAGGGTAGTACTTCAGGTATCTGTGCAGGGATAGCATGGGGCTGCATTTGTGCAGGATTAGACGGAAGATCCTCTTGACTGGAGACATTATGTTCTTTTGAACTTCTAGAAAGGAGGGACACTGTCTCAAAGGCGAAACTGACCTAGCTGTTGAGTTTGGAGACAACAGATGACCTTTACAACACATGTCTGCGTTGACAAGTAAAGTGTGAGGAAATGGGTTGTAGGGCAGTCAGTGGTGTTATGGGGGAGTTTGTGACACTGTCTTCCAGCAAAATACTGCATGTTCTTGCATGTTTTAAATATTTCTCCTTTTGTTCTTTCTGCAATGCAGTTCTACCCCTGGTGCAGTTAGTCCAAACCTTTTTTTCGTTGTGATTTGTTAGAATAAATGTGATCACTCAGCAGTGGTTGCATAAGTCCGTGAGCTGTGAGCGACACAAATGAACGATGCTTCTTTAGAGGCCCCGAAGAGGTAAAAGCATCCAGCAATTCACAAAACAAAAGCTAAGATTAGAGTAAAGTCTGAAAATATCTTGTTGATAATATTACATCACCTTTGTTTTATCTTGTGACTCTTTGTGGAGGTCTATTTTATTAATACTTATTTTAACCAGTTAGGTCCCATCAAGATACAATATCTCTTCTGTCAGCGAGGCCTTGTCAAGATGGGCAGCAACGTAAAAAGTATCATAAACAAGTACAAACAGGACAGATAACAAAAACATACCAAAACACAAATACTAGCACTTGTTTAAAGCAACAACATTGTTCTCTAAATACTGATTTCAATTACTTTCAAACATGTCAAGACTAGAAGTACCATTGCTCAGGTTTTTGTATACAGACATGTATTTGTCAGGTTTCTATCTCTCTTCATGTAATCGATAATCGAATCAGTCAAGACCCGGCAAATTCGCAGAATTTCGCCAAGGTTAAGGTCATGCTGGTTCCCAGCCGGCTGCGGAGCATGTGACTGAAGGCTCCTGGGCTCTTGCTGTGGGTTGAAGTAGAGGCATGTGAGTTTGTTTAGCTGAGCTGTTTCACTTTGGCTAAACTGCAATCTGCAGCTTTCGACTGTAGCTGCCAGTGACGGCTCCCCTTCACCGCCGTCTGCAGAATCCTGTTTGAATATTCATCCTATAAAGAGCCCATGTACTGATAATTTACGGAACATATTTTACATAAGACCGTCTGAAAATGTTTTGTGGAAACCAGGACTAGTATACTGGTTCATCAAATGACTTATTTTTTATTACTGAATGCCAAATATTTATTTCCAGAACTGAAAACAAGCCTGTTCATTTCAGTGGAACTACAATAATTTAGTCAGACGTCTCTAAATGGAAATCCTGCAGGCACTTTAGAAAAACATTTAATACAGTTTAATCTGGGTTTAGTTATAGAATAGTTTAGCCTTTGTGCATTTAGGCCAATTAGCTTGAAGCTGGCTAAAGCTTTTCTTGGTGTCAGCTCAGCTTGAATGTGGGATCTCTAGTGTGTGTGTGTGTGTGTGTGTGTGTGTGTGTGTCCAGCCGAAGTATGAGCAAACCCTGCCTCTGCATTTTGAAGAGGAGCTGAATGGGAAATTTGTCAATTTGTCTGCTGTGTTGAGGTGAACCCCCTTCGCTGATCAGCTGATTTGAAGAACTGAAATATTCTCAGGGCCCAAAAGAGTGTGATGCTTGCCTGGCTTTGATCAAGGTTGGATACCCGTGGGGGAAAGTTTTTAGGCTCAAATACTGCGATATTTGTGGTCGCTTTCCAATTGAATGCGTGTTAAAGTAAAGGGAAGTGAAATGTTTTGTAGCACACTTTGAGGATTATTGGAGGGAGGGGTTCAGGGCGGGGCTGTCTGACTTGACTTTGGTGTTCATCCAGTTTGCTTCAAACAGCCCAAAACATTGCTGTTGCTCCTTTTTAAAATCATGTTTGAGGCGATAGCTTTGAAAAAGAAAGTGGTTGAGAAATCCTAATGTTTGTAACAAGATAATACAACGGCTGCAGCTTGTATTGAGCTTCTCAGGCTGCTGTTGTAAATCCCAGGAACACGTCTTCTACCTGAGAACAGATGGACGCAGTGTTATTTGTCTGTTGATTTATTTATGCATTTCATTATGTATTGATTTGATTATTTCATGAAAGATACGTGTTTTGAATTATTGAGGTGTCTCCAGGTGCCGTGCATTGAATTATGCAGAAAGCTAATTTGCCTTGATTGTTATGTAGTAAAGTTAGGATGTCGTTCGACTCTGGGAAGAAGTAATGAAGGCAGCAGAAGGCCAAGAGAAGACTCGCTTCAGGCAAGACTGTGCTAACACGGCAAGGCCTTGACTCTTTTACCCGCATCCTCTTTCATTCACACCCACAAGACATGCCTCCTCAAAAGCACAGGGACCGTGAGAGATCTGAGGAGGCCTCTTTAGAAAGTTTAGAATTACTTTTTCATTTTGGAAAGAAGGGACAAAGCGTTGTTGTGGTTGCAGGACTGCAGGGAATTTTTTTTTTCCTCAAAATATCTTTTGACACTTTGTACAATGCAAATTTAAGTCAGACGGTGATCATATGAATTGATATTCTGTGTGAGGTGAGTACTGTTATATTTGTAGTTGCTCAGGAGGGTTTGATAAATCTGTCATGGCACTCTTTCAAAGTAAAAGTAAGACAACAGGCTATTATTGGAGATGCCTTCCTCTTTCCTTTCTCCGTCTTTCCCTATAGTTGTGGATTAGTTACGATTATTTAATGGGATAATATCCTTTTTATGAGGGAAGGGAGAAAAAAGCCCTCTGACTTAAAGAGAGCATTAGTCTTTGAGGAGAACAGATGTTTCCTAAGAAAACAGGCACATACATTATGCATATAAAATTATTTCTATTTTGATGGCGTGTGTCGCTGATTTATCGAGCGGTGTCCCATTCACATGGTTAATAGGTTTAAGAGACGCCTTTGTTGTGTTATTTCCACAATTAATAAAGCGAAAGGAAACATAATGCTCAGTGGAAGCGTGCTGTTCTGTAGGCCTGTGTATTAGGCTAACCATATTCATAAACGTGGAATAATCCCAAGCCGGATAAAGAATGGAGGAAGAATTGTTTAACCTAGATAGTGATGTTTCACAGAGAAAGTTAAACTTTTCTCATAGTTGTGATTGTTGGCAGTGTCATTGGCTCAGGGTTTACCTGCTACAAACTATTACAATGTTGATTTTAAAGTGAACTCTCCTGCTTTGTCTGCTGCCCAACTGGACAATTTGAGCTAAAATCATTATCTATACATTTGAACATTTACCTTTCACGATGCACACACTGATGATTATTGTCTTGATTTATAGATTTATATTTTTATCAATCTAAAATGTCAGAAAATAATAAAACAATCCCATTATGATTTTTCCGCAGCACAATGTGGCATCCTCGTATGTCTTGCTTTGTCAAAAAAATCTAAAAATACTTACGGATAAAAGAATCACACATTTGAAAAGCTGGAACCAGGCAATGTTTTTAAAATGTTTTGCTTGATAGAGTTCTGGAGTCCATGGTCATGTCTTCAAATAACTTTGGTCATCTGCTCACCAGTCCAAAACCCCCCAAATATTCAGTTTACTGTTATGTAACACAAAGAAAAGCATAAAATCCTGACATTTCAGACGCTTGAATGTTTGTCATTTTTGTGAGCAAAAATGCCAAACAATAGTCAATTCGTTGATTTATTACTTATGGAGCTCTAATGACTGTTAATATTAATATTTTTTGTATATTTTTTAACCCATATTTTATTGCTTGTTCAATCATACACATGAAGAAGCCTAGTAGATGCGTTTGGTCTGTGACCAAAGTCATTTGTTATATTCATTGATAACTATTACTGTCACGTCTTAATCATATATCCCAGTTTGATCCTTATAACTATGGTATTGAGTGAATTTGATATCAAATATTTATGAAAGAGGTATGCTTAGGTATAAGGTGAGTTAACGCTCGGCTACCTCGCTGATTCTCGAGCTACATTGTGTGTAAAGGCTTCACGTAGTTAAAGTCCAGTGGATAGTTTGTACATGATAATAGCTTTATTTTTCTCCTTCCTGTTTTATTTGTTTCATTTTTATTAGAGAAACACTAATTCTTATAACACCAAATTATTTTTGTCCTTTTAAGAACCATGTCCTTTATTTCCCTGTGTGGAGGTTTCATTTCATTTTTGTTTATTCCTCTTCCTGCAGAGTTATTATTTTCTACTGAGTCTTGGCGGAGGAGAATCAAGAGGCTGTGACAGTAAGTTCAGAGATTTAACCGTTCAACTGCATGTAATGTTAGTAGCATGGCGGACTGTAGTGATTGCAGTAGATGGATTTAGCATGCAACCCTTCGTGAAGGGGTCAGAGGTCCGAATAACATTCCTGTTCAAGAAGACTTACAGGGAAAAATGGGCATCTTTGAATGTTGACGTCCAATCGCTGTTGATGGTATATGTAGTCCATTGAAGGAATACATTTCTCATTGGGTGCCAGAATTTACAGACAAAAGCTGAGTTATCCTGCTCGCAGAGCCGTGCCAGCAGTGACTACATTTACTAGCATTGTGCTCCAGCTGCTGACGCCCAGACAAAACATAATCTAGCCAAGAAGCACCAATACATACGCAGGTAATAAAATAAGAAATAAAAAACAGAGGCACTGTAGTCAAAACCAGCTTGTACCAAGACGACAACTAATCTTTACTATTTTACCCAGCAAAACAACTTGCAATAGCACAGTAACAAAACTACTCAAAGGTCATCTGCCCTCTCGACCTCGCTGGTCTTGGTTGTATTTTTATAGTTTGTCTCCATGGTCCTGAAAAAGGTCTTCAGCAAACCTTGTTCACAACATCCTCTGCACTCATATTTTGGAATGCCATTTTTGTTAATTTGCAATAAAAGTGAAGAGAAGGAATTTCTGCTTCTTCTTTTTTTTCAAACTTAATATACACAATGGAACTTAAAACATGTTGAATACCAAGAGAAATAAAAGCTGAAGTAGTTGTAGTTCTGCAGAAGTATAACAGATTAAGTAGCATGAGAACACAGATTTATCTGTCAATATAGAACGCACTGATAAATGTATTGTTTCAATCAACTTTATTTACCATCAGCACTGATTGGACATCCACATAAAAGGTGCAGAATTTCCCTGTTAAGAGCAGATGCCTGTCAGCACAAGCACTGATTAAAGGTCAGTTCCCCTATCAGTCGGTGTTTGTCAGCTTAGTGGGAAACTATTGTGCTTCATCATTTGGAGCTGTTGGATTGTTTTCTGAGTTCAAAGTTCATGCACAACATGATATAAGCTACTCAAAGTTTGGTTTGTAGCCTAAATCTTTGTGATTTGGTCAAATAAATAGTTCAGAGATGCAGTAGTTTTGGGACATGTTAATGTTTTTCTAACTTTCCCAGAGTCATAACGTTATAAATAAGACAGACTTTTATTTATTTATTTGCTGTTGTATGAAACAGCAATAACAGGCTATATGGCTTGATTGTTGAGTGTCTATGAGATCAGATACGTTATCATGATCCCAGAGACATCAAGATCTTATATCGTAACATAGTGAAACTAAGCAAGTAAAGTACGGAGGGGTGACGAGGCGTTTTTATCTAAGCTTTGCCTGAGGGGAGGTCCAGAGCTTCAGACTTTTTAAACCTCTGCTCCAGCTGATCTTCTAGCTGTTCTGTTGCAATAACCTGTGATTTAATTCCAGTTTCTTTTTTCTTTCTCCTCATATTACCTGCTCTAGATCCGGCTGGGTCGCGGCCATGCAGCACCCCAATTTCGAGACCCGCCACCCGCTCCAGACAGACGAGCAGCAGGAGACGGGCTTCGACCCGCTCGATAATTTCAACAAGAACCGCAGCAGTACGTCAACTCTCACAGTCGACTAGAGTAGGATTTAAACTCTAAAGACATTTTAGATCCTTAGTTAAAAAATGCTTCTGTTTCTGTCATGTTGGGACTTTCCTTCATTTGGTCCTTGATGCCATCTTTTATATATTTTGGTAAATCACATCCTAAAAGCAGACCAGTCCGTATTAAACCTGCTCTTACACTCACTGAGGTTCTGACCAGTGGATGAGTCATAGAGTAGAAGAGAGAGTCACAATAACCTAAAGATATGAAGAGATGATAAAAAAAGATAAAATGGGAGTTCATTGTGGAGTGTGAGTCACAGACGAGGCAGGCGACGCCCCGGGCTGAGGGTGTTTTTGTGTTTTAATGTTTACGTGTGAGGGAGAGAAGATGTCGGGAGGGCTGGCATGTTGTGGAACTGATGAATATTCATGCTGAGTGTCCCTGTGGAATGATCTACTCCTGTAACTAATGTTGATAGACAGCTCTCCGACTTGAATGCATGTTCACCTGCGGGCCAAATTAGACTTATTACTGCCAATAAAGAGGAAGAGGAGCATGGTGCTTTACTCTCTGTCGTCACTTTCCCTGCTTCTGGCCCGTATGCCTCACTGCATGACAGAGAAAAAAGCCCTTAAAATAACTTATTGGTCATTTGAAAGCAGTTAAGAGGCCAGTTCCTTATGATGGCAGTTGTGAAATGTTATGATTCTGTTTATTTAGCTTAGAAAATCATTGATTTCTAGGTTCCCTCCTTTGCACTGGTTGTTTACATCGCCCCCTTGTGGTTGTGTCTCTGTCTGCTTGAACAGGAGGCTCTCTTGACAGCATCACTTACTCACAGTCTCAGTCAACCTTCCTCTCATACAGGTGAGTGTTTCCAGTATGTTCTTGTGTGGGTGTACCATAAACTCTTGGCCCATTTCACTGCTCCAGCCTCCTGGTTTACTGGCTGGATGACACATTAGATGGAATACTGTGCCCAATTTGGGTGGAGAAGCTCATAAATCTCCCCGTTCCTCTGCCCCCCCCTCCTCCTCCTCACAGGAAAGAATGGGACGACTTGTTCCTCAACAGTAATTACCTGGCCAGGACCCGGCAGGCAGGCATCAACGGTCGACTGAGGAGCAGCCGCTTTCGGAGCGTGTGCTGGAAGGTAACTGCCAAGTGGATCAAGCAGTCCTTTCGAGTTTGATTAAAGTGGGTTTGGGCAATTTCTCTGGCTCATAAAAAAGGCAGCACTTTTGGCAGCTTGCAGACCTTCTTTGGTGGAAACAGCGGCCTAGAGTTTAGTGTTTGAAAGTGTCGATTGTGTGCATGTGTATGACTTCTAAGAGCATGCACCAACCTGTGTGCTGGCTGTCTGCAGTTGTACCTTGAGGCTCTTCCAGAAGACAAGGGTCAGTGGATCAACAAGACCAAGGAGCACCGGGCCCACTATGAGAAGATCAAAGACACGGTGAGAGCGCCTCAGTGTGGCCTTTTACCTCGGCATCATGAGACAATGGTTATTAAACAGTCACCTGCACAAGTTGCAGTAGCTTTTGGTGTTCTGCAGCAATTTGAGAAGCATTATGATTTAATAAAAAATTATGTTTTGTATTTGCTAAATTTCATTATTAATTATTGTGAGAAATCACTCGCAGTTTCACATACCACGAACATTTAAAACAAAACGGAACTTCTAACTGCTTACAGTCTATGCTGCTTTACAACATCATCATGCATTTCTGGCAGTTTAAACCTTAAGGAATTTACTGATCGCTGATCTCTGATTGGCTGTTATTGACATCTTTGTGTGTGGTTTTTATTTATTTTTTGTTGTCACAGCACATCACTAACCCTCGCAAAGCTGCAGGCCAGCAGGACCTGGTTGTCAACAACCCGTTGTCACAGGATGAGGGGGTGAGTGTGTGTGTGTGTGAGTGACAGTGTGACTGTCTGTCTCCTTCACTTTGTTAGTCATTTGCTTCACATTTGAATGCAAAATGTGGCCCTAATGCATTCCCTCTAGACCGTTGTTGCAATAATTATATTTCAGTCATTCATTAATGTTGATTCATTACCATATATTTTTTTAAGTAATTATGATGCCATTGAATTGATTTTGGATTATGGAATTAAACTAATTAAGTTTTTTGCATTTTTCATCGCCACAATAATTTGCCACTCGTGGTTACTTATTTGTTGATGACGTGCACTCAGAAAGCCACACTTATAATAACAGAGTAAACAAGAGCTGTTATTGGCCTTCTAGGGAAGTTCTTCGATCACAGAATGGTCACTATTTATTATTGTTGGGGTGTCAACGTTTTTATGAATAATGTTTCTTTGTGTACGTCCTATTTTTTCTCTCCTGTCCAGAGCCTGTGGAACAAGTTTTTCCAGGATAAAGAGCTGAAGGGGATGATCAAGCAGGACGTGTTGAGAACGTCAGTAACACCATCATTCTGTTTATTTGTTTTATTAAGTTTATTTTCTTTTAACTAACACCTGAAAGCTTTCTGACGTCAACATGAAGTGAACCCCTCCTTTCTGCCTTTCTATTTTAATTCTTCTTTAATCTGTCATAAGGTTCCCAGAGATTCGTTACTTCCAGGATGACGATGTGAGGACAAAGCTGACAGACATCCTCTTCTGTTATGCCAGAGAAAATGAACAGTTACTGTATAAACAGGTACAATTGACACATTGTCCCAACAGCTCTTTCACAGAGCTTAAAGGAATACTTCACCCTCAAATTTACCAGTTGTTTATTAATTACTCACCCTACCTTGAATTCCTGAAGAAGGCTTGGTAAAATTCTTGATGAATTGAAGTAAACAACAGCGTTGAACTACAGCAAAACTATATCAAAACATAGGTTAACAAACTCGCAAACAATTCAGGTTCGCTAAAATATAATAAAAATATAAAATATTTTTATTAGATTATAATAATACTATCTTAAACTTTTCAGACTCGTACGGACAAGTAGCACACCTGCGCAACTGTGAGAATGTTTTACTGCTGTTAAACATGGCCCCCGCTGTTTTACAAATGGTAATTTTGTGGGATAAGTATTCCTTTAAATGTAGAAGTCAGACATCTTTGTTTTCACTTAAAGGTCCTTGAAAAATAGATCCTTTCATGTGTGTGATTGGGTTTTCTTACTGAGCCATTGTAATGATACTCTAGACGTGTGTGTGTGTGTGTGTGTGTGTGTGTGTGTGTGTGTGTGCGTATGCGCATGTGTGTGTGTGTGTGTGTGTACAAAATGCCTTTGTAACCCTAATCATTATCAGTGTCTGTAACAGGTGCCAGCACATGAATAGACCCCAGTAAAGCATCTTTTTTGCAAACTGGAAGTGACACATGGCCGGGCAGTTGCTAACAATATCTAAATTAAACCTGTCATCACGGATTAGGAACCTCGTGCATCACTATTAAAGAAAGACTGACCACAAATTAACCCTCATTTCTCTCTTTCTCCCCTGCCCTTTTTTTTTTAACGTCTTACATGCTCTTCTTCTCTGTCTGTAGGGGATGCACGAGCTGCTAGCGCCCATAGTGTTTGTTCTGCACTGTGACCATCAAGCCTTCCAGCACGCCAGCGAGACCGCCAGCCCCAGGTCACTTACTCATAACCGTGAAATATTTCAACCTTTTAGCTGGCATAAACACCTTTTAAGACTTGCCTGTACTTCAGTAGCTTGTGCTGTGGTCAGAAGCCAAAAATATATATTTGTTTCTTAATATATATTGAGATCAATTTCATTTTCCCACAGTGAGGAGATGAAGTGTCTGTTGAACCCAGAATATCTTGAGCATGATGCCTAGTGAGTACACTCCTAATATGGGACACATTACTAGTGTTCATGTTCAGAAACTTTATTACTTTACAAATAACTGGAATTGGCTTACATGTCTGTTTCCATCTCACAATATATCCCCTCTTTGTTTGCTCATCATTTATCTCTTTCTCTCTGTCTCCACTTTACACACACTTCTGTCTTCAGTGCCTTGTTCTCTCAGCTGATGGAGACAGCAGAGCCGTGGTTCTCCAGCTATGAGAGGGAAGTGAGGAAGGTCAGTCAGATCTGAAGAACTGCTTTTGACATTGTGCTATAATGACCCCACAGAAGACATGACATTAAACTTGGCATGCTGACAAAAGGCTATTAACACTTTGAGTTATAATCCTCAAGGTTTCAGCCATGGTCGATTTGACTACACCCATGGTTACCAGGGTAACGACAAGTGTGATGTAATGCTACAGCAAACACTTGAGCAGCTGCTTTGTCAGCAAAGCACCAGAAGAATGCCCGGTGTATCTGTTTACAGTGCAGCCAAACAAACTTCTGATGTTTTTATAAAGAACTGTGATCTGATTTAATGCTGCACACAAAGCAAGTTGTTTTCCACACAACAGCAGGTCACGGGGAAGAGTTTGTGACTTCTGCTCCTTAGTTCCATTATCACTTGCAAAAGTTAAAACTTTTTCACTGTCAAAAAAAATGACAGATATGATAATTGTCTTGTAAACACATTTTTAATGACTGGTCATGGTTACAAATATTTTCAATGTGATTCCTTCACAATAAAAGCCATCACAAGTTTGAGGTGAGGTAATGACAGAATGTAAATACATTGAATTGCTATTGCTGAAAGAAATGGTGTTTGTTTTTATAAAATTCTTAAGGAATATAACTAACTGAATGTTCCAATATACAGTACCAGTCAAAAGTTTGGACACACCTTCTCATTCAACTACTTTGAAGAATCTAAAATATAAAACATATTCTGGTTTGTTGAGCATTTGTTTGTTTACCACATAATTCCATATGTGTTCCTTCATAGTTTGGATGTCTTCAATATTAATCTACAACGTAGAAAAAAATAAAAATAAAGAAAAACCATTGAATGAGAAGGTGTGTCCAAACTTTTGACTGGTACTGTATAAACTGAACAAACTGCACATTTTGGCTTGAAATAAACTTTTGTTCAAACTCTGACGGTTCTATGCCCTCCTTTAAAAAAAAATATATATATATAATAATAATAATAAAAAAACATTTGTCACTTTTGCTCCTTTTCAACATATCCAGTAAATGTTGATCACATGGACACATATCATTTTAAACCGAAGCTAATTACATAATGATCTTCTGCTCCAGGGTAAGGAAGAGATGCTGACCAGCATCCCGTTCGCACGGCCCCAGGACTCGGGGCCATCTGTTGCCATAGTTACAAAAGTCAACCGCATCCAGGACCAGCTGGTGAAGAAGCACGACATTGAATTGCACATGCACCTCAACCGGCTGGAGATCGCCCCGCAAATCTATGGCATGTCAGTATTTACACCTGTATTCAAAGGCGTCTGATACTTTGGCCCTCAGCTGTACACAAATACAGTGACCATGTCTCCCTTTCTGTTTGTTTGTCCGTCTGTCCTGCAGCCGGTGGGTACGTCTGCTGTTCGGCCGTGAGTTCCCGCTCCAGGACCTGCTGGTGGTTTGGGACGCCCTCTTTGCCGACAGCATCACTCTGGACCTGGTTGACTACATCTTTGTGGCCATGCTGCTCTACATCCGAGACGCTCGTACGCTCCATTTATCACTGAATAATCCAATAACGCCATATGTTTTCTTTGGAGCATGTAATTTCATAAGAAACACTTAACTGGAAGAATGTGATTTACTCCCACCTCATTTAATCAGATGGAGTCATATTGCTTTAAATAGAATACAGTAGATATTTGCTGCCATACCAGATGTGGTTATAAGCTCTAATGTTGGCAAACATCCCATTTTCTCCCTGCTTACTCTGAAGTGTCTTAAAGTAAGACATTGAATCCCTGCTGCTATAGAACCGATGCCAAGAAACTACATGCATACAGCACTTAAGAAGACTTTTCGATCGATCTGAACTTTGAATTTCATACAAACGCAGACTTTATGAAGGAAAAATGAAATACAAAATCTAAGTTGCAAGCACTGAACACAAGAGACAGTGATGATGTTGATCAGTGGCACTACAGTGTTGTTACAGCTACTGTAAGTGTCCTTGGAACAAATAGGAAGCTGTTTATCAGAGAAGTGCTTTTCTGAAGTGTTCCCTGAAGGTAGAAGAAATGCTAGAGTTGATAGGAACGATTGGAGAAAATTATTTCTGACTCACTTGATTGTGCGTGGATGAAGTGTGATGCAGCTGTAGGACAAGTTGCTCGGTGCTTGCTAAGAATAATGGAATGGCAGCGTTGTGCTAAAGTTTAGTTTTCCCATTAGAACCTATTTATGAAAGCATACGCAATCATGTTTAAGGAAACATGACTCCATTTCGCGCAGAGTTTAAATGCAATAAAATTCTATATTTGAATGAGTTCTGATGTTGGATTCATAGTCAGTGCACAGCATCACTAATACTCCATTTGTTGTCTGTTTCAGTCATTGCTAGTAACTTCCAGACCTGCCTGGGCCTGCTAATGCACTACCCTCCATTAGGAGACATCAGCTCCCTGCTGCAAAAGGCTCTATTCCTCCGAGATCCCAAAGTAAGCAAACCACACTAGCAGAAGTAATTGGAACATCATTGTGCTGTTGTTACTGTACAAACTGACTTTGTTACCAAGATCAACAGCTTTCTGGTTTTGTGGTTGTGTTTGTTACTCTACAATTTTCCTAATAGTCCCGTCCACGTATTTTAAGCGCTTTCATTATGTCTGACTGGTCACAAGTTAAAATGGAGAAGAGAAAGTGAGAATCATATAGTTCTTAACACAGGAAATACAGTTCTTACAACATAAATGATCTTGTTCTTCGCAGAGGTGGGAAAATATTTGCAGAAGTGAACACACACACACACACACACACACACACACACACACACACACACACACACACACACACACACACACACACACACACACACACACCAAACACCACACACACACACAAAACACTGGGCTGAAATCTTTGAACATCATGAATAGTGTCGACCAAAAACTATTATGGCGCTGTGAAAAATATTGTAGGCGTTAAAAGTGAAGTTAAATTGGCTGCAAATGTTTCAGTGTTGCACACTTCACTGGTTACATGTTAGTGGTTTTAAGGCACTTACTGTAAATACATGAAGCACAGGTGCAGTCAATGAACCGGTTGATCCGGTTAATAAGAAAGAGGAAGTTTATACATGTTTAATGTAAATATGCTGTGTGTGTGTGTAACATAAATAAAGCGCTCTAAATCTTGTTTAAAACCTACAACATTTAAATAATATCAGAGATCAAGGTTGAGACAGTCATAAGTAGCTAATATTTCTTGACCATTTCATCCATCATGCCTTACAAACAGACATCAAGTTGTGACCAGAATATTTAAAGGAACACATTCTGCATGACTCAGAAACCTCAACAACAAAGCTCAGTAAAGTAGGAAGACACAGCTACCTAAAAAAAACATTCTAGTGGGAAACAGACGGATCATTTAAGTCCTCAAAATATAAATTCCCTCACACTCTTGTTGAGGAGGTTGTCTATGAACATTGATGGTAGGGCGGTACGGAATAGTTAAACTTTTTTTATTATTATTATTATTATTAATATCTTACAGAAACATTGTGTGCAAAAGTCCACCTTCTCTCTCTCTCACGCACGCACGCACGCACGCACACACACACACACACACACACACACACACACACACACACACACACACACATAGTGCTCAAGTCAACTTTTATGTAAAAAAAAAAGCTAGATGAAATCTTTTCCAAAACTCACAACATAAAAAAAATATTGTGGTTCAATTCGTTTTTGTACCGTTGAGCTTTTCAAAAAGAAAATGTTCACTGTGTCAAAAAACTGCTCTCTGGCTTCCCTAACACAAAGGGAGGCCTGCACTTGTATTAACAGAGTGGTCTAACGGCCCTGTAAATTACATTTATATAACCACAATTACACCAAATCATATTTTTTAGGGGGATCATTAAATATTAGGGACAGACATTTGAAGCTTCATTTAAAAACCTCAATTTAATTATTTGATTCAAGCTTTGGATGTTTAAAAAAATGTCTTTCAGTAAAGCCCTGATTGATACGTTTCCCTCTCAGTGCTACAAAAGGTCTGTTCTGTTTCACAGTGGATCAAGAATGTGGAGACTCCTAGGATATACAATATGGGCTGGAGCTAATCAATACCAACCTTGATTTGGACACAATAAAAGACTAAAGGGGGCTCAAAGGCTACATTTGTCAGAATATTATTTCTTTTAACTCAAGGTTTGCATAATTTATGGCTTAATCAAGTCAGCTAAAAGGATTACTTCTTGCCACAAATTGCATGAACCATTTTGCGGCTCCATTAAAAAAAATAAAAAAATCCTCCAGTCTAATACAGTTATGTTATAGGTGCATAAATTAGCTTTTATATATATATTTATTAACAATTATTTGAATCTTTTTTGCCCTCGATTTTGTGTGCGGGTACGTTTTTCAGTAGAGCACAATCATGAATTTGAATATAGAAGTAAAAACTGTGAAATGTCCAAAAATAAATCGTGACTCTAAACATAAAGTAAGGCTATTGCCATGTTACAGTAACTGATTCCTTTTCCAATTATGTAATTTATATGTGCAATGTTTTTTGACGCAAGACAGTGAGATTACAAAAACAAGAATTGGTGTCGACACCTTGAGAAGTTTTGCTACATTGACTAATGTGAAAATATGCTAAATTGCTAAACATTTGCATTCAGGATGTAGCAAATTTAAAGAAAAAAGAAAATTGTCATTTTTTTTGGCCCTATTGCATATTCTTCCTCACACTTCATTGTTGCTTTCTCTCTCTCTCTCTCTCTCTCTCACACACACACACACTAAATCACTCCTCACACACAGAAGGATCACATTCTTCCCTTTACCTTTATATGAAAACCATCTGTTGATTTGTATATATTTGAAATCCAAATTACTGCTTCTTTGACCTGAGCCATCACCCGACGGTCCCACGTCAAACAATCTTCTTTTACTCTTCTGAGTTCACTGACCTTTTTCTGCAAACAAACACAACTCACCACACTCCCATCCACTACTCTCCTGGGATGATGAATCAAGGAAGGTGCTGATCCAAAATGACAGTTTCCCCCAGTTGTTAGACCATGCCACAGCACGTCCGCATCAAGGAACACCTGGGGGAGGGGGCATCATCCCTATTGACAAGGGGGGGAGGGGGCAGGGAATTTGCTCGTTGCTCATATTTACTGACTCAGAAACATTAAGGTACTCATATTTTGCTTGTTTATGTAGTCATGCGTTCCCGATGTTTGGGTTGACGTGTTTGCTTTGTTTATCACGCACACCAGAGTAACTTCCTCTGACTTGTAAAGAACAAAAGAAAATGTTTTATTTATGTCCACTTTGTAGAACTATCCCCGACCGGTCAACTACCAGTTCCAGCAGAACCTGGATTACTACAAAACAAGGGGAGCTGACCTGATGAACAAGTCACGGTAAGTCATGGACACAATTGTTCCTCTCTCTAAGAAATAAAGTCTGTGTACTCTTTTAAATTATGCACTTTTAACTGAAAATACTTTGGTTGTAGTTTCAATTTGGTTGTAAAACACTCATCCTCTTTCAGACTGTTCAAGTAGCTGTAAATAATGTTCAAAATGTCATCTTTCACAGAGAACATCAGATAAATAACCACAATGTACATAGAAACTTCTAAAACCATTCAAATGTTACAAACAGGTGTATATTAAAAATGTTAATACACTGCTCAAACTGCAGCAGTTCTTACAGTGTTCGTTTGAGAACATTTACCCGCCTGATGAATCAGCCTTGTGCTTATTATATTATATTATAAGTCTGATTTCCTGTTGTAGTTGACTGTTTCCCACACATGTAGCTACATTTGTCAATGAATAGAAAACATTTTAATTGCAGTTTGAAAATCATATTGCAGAAGCTTAACATTTGTATGAGATTGGCGGTCCATCACAGTGAACACCATGAGGTCTTCTTTTTTTTGTCAGTTATTGTGCACAGCAAAAAACTTGTCATGTGCTGACAACAAGCTTGTGAATGCAAGAAGTGATCGGTTTCACATAACTTTTTTTGGATTGTGTCAATGTTCGCTTTTAATTTGTTTAAAAAAGGTCAGCAATAACAAGTACCATGTGTGGATAAAGGTCTAAAAGCGTTCTGTATGTAGTTGTTTGTTTTTCCATATTCCTATCAACATACATCTCTCTCTCCAGCTCTGGTTCCAGTACAAAAACGGCCCCGCTCAACATCAACAAGGTCTCCAACAGCCTGCTGAGCTTTGGCAGGAAGCTCATCGCTCCGGCAATATCGAGCGGATCTGGAGGCATCTCGCCAATCAACAGCGAGGTTCATTCCTCCTCGTCCTCCTCCTCGTCAACATCACCCGCATCGGCACCGGCGCCCGCCCTGTCTCACCCGCTGGCTGAGCCCCCGTCAGGACAAGCCCCACTGCAGACCCAGAGCCACGCCCAGAGTCAGCACTACCGCCTGCTCAAGTCCGAGAGCATGCCTGTCCACCTCAGCAAAGGTGAGCAGCAGGACACACACATTTACACTTGTGTTGGCTGCTTTGTAATTTGTGGATTTGCTGCATGTACAGATTAACACCAGTGCAGATTATCTGAATATCTGCAGACGTTGGTTAGTGTGGCAGCATCAGCTTTGACTCTCCTGTCTGTTAGATGTAGTTTCAGGTGAAGTCTCTCAGGACTCTCCCCCAGCCCAGACTCACACTGACACACAAGGTAACTGCTACCATGGCAACAGCTTGTGTGACAACCCCCCTCGTCCATTATTGTGTCGCCGTTGCATGTCTGCACACAAAGCTTGTCATTCACTGTTCCTGCTGCTTTACTAGCAGACAGTTTGGTCCACGTTATAGTGAATGGACGTTTGTACAGAGCATGTAATGGCAAACTTTGACCAGCAGAGGGAGATCACAGCTCGCCACATCAGCTTAAATTATACTGATAACATAAACGTCATGGTTGTGTTGTGTTTTGGTATCTGCTGTCAGCATTGCTTTGGACTTGTACTAAAGAACTTGCAGTGTGTGTGTGTGTGTGTGTCCAAGACACAGTTTATGTAAATGTTGTTGTTGTTGTTGTTGTTGTTGTTGTTGTTGTTGTTGTTGTTGTGTGTCATGTGTTTGCAAGTTTGCCGGTTTTTCTTTGTCTTTTAAGAAAAAGGCAAAGAAAAACCTTCCTCTTATCCTTTTAAAGAGGCTTTGAATTATGTTAAGTTATAGTCACTTAATGAATGTAAACACATCTTTTATATATGATTAAATAAATGTGCTCTGAAATTATTAATAAATGAACATGATTCACAGAGAACCAGCAGGAGCACTGATTGGTCTGACTCTCCACGTACCATGCCAATATTAGACAGCTCGCCAATCAAAGCTCCTGCTGCTGCTCTGTGGGTTGGATCTCCTTTAAGTTTTAGGTGGCTCCCTGGATACACGTCTTTTAAATTTAATAGTTTTTTTAAGTCAAAGCAAAGCCAAGACAAATTTAAAACTGTAAATGTAAAAGCAGAAGACAAAAAATGTAAAAGGAATTGCATGCAGTTTAAAAAGTTTAATTCATTTAGCTATTCCATTTTAAAATTCATGTATTAATGCTTCATTTAAATGCAAAAGTAATAAATCCACTTATTCTTTTTTTTTTTTTTTTTTTACAATTCCTTGAATTATTCCAATTATTGCACAATCGATGCTTCATATTCTTATTGTATCCTAAAAAAAATTACCTATTTATGAGACATATTGATCCCTAGGTCAGGAATGAAAATCCATGCTTAAGCATTGTTGTCCTGTTGTAGAAATACATAACAGCTTGAGATGATATATTTGATTTCTTTAAAGGGAAGCTGTGCACATATTGTTTATATTTTGTCTTCTGTCCTCCCTCTTTTTCAGGCCAAAGCTCCCGGACAGTTAGCTCCTCTCCCAGCATAGAAAGCCTGGGTGGGCGGCCTCAACCCACCGCCTCCCCGCCTCTCCCCCCCTCCAGAGGGAGTGATGTCAGCACTGCATCTCCGCCTCTCTCCGCCACCAAGAAAGAGTCGTTCTTCAACATCACTCGCTCTCGCTCCCACAGCAAGAGCATGGGCAAGAAAGAGTCGGTGAGCAGTTCCACCATCTGCTGTCGTAAACTTTTAGTATTTTTACTGTCAGACTGTCTGCATGTCTTATTCTCCATTTGTATCTTACAGTTACACACCTTAACTCCTCTCTGGGTTTCTTGACCCTCTACTAACCAAGCTCCCCTCTGCTTTTGCAACAGGAGGAGGACCTGGAGGCCCAGGTGTCATTCCTGCAGGGTCAGATCAACGATTTGGAGGCCATGAGCAAATACTGTGCCAGGATGATGAACACTCACATCTGTGAGTACTGCAACTAGAAATGTACACCAGCAACAAATGGGCAAATTTCCATGTTTATTTTCTGCATATAAAACGTTATTTCAAATACATAAAATGTTGAACATTTTTCTTAAAAAAACCCAAAAACAAAACATTGTGTGTTTGCACCTGAAATAAATAAATTCAGCATTTTATTTAAATAAACATATTGACAAATATAACAATAAGGTATGTTTAGATCGATTTGACTTTATTGTCTACCTTAGTGGAAATATGGCTTTTCCTCAAGTACAGCACGGTATATACAATGCGCATAACAAAACAACCCTTTAAAAACAAATATACATTATACAGTTACAATAGTGCAAATGGTAGCATTAAATAAGCTTCTATTCAGCTTTAATTTGGTCATTGTTTCATTTTAATCTGTATATATATTTTTTTCTTTTTTTTTTGTCTTTTTATAAAAATTATGCAATGTTTTTTGTTTATTTGGATCTTTTTATCTCTTTATGTTAAGCACATTGTATTTTAAGCAAGAAATAAGTGTACATGCTTTGGACACTACATATTTTGCTCAAATATGGGACTTCTGATGGTACTACAAAATACATAGCATATTAGACAGAATACTGTGTGCACTAGGTGGCAAATATGGGACGCAGTTCAAGGTTTCAAAGCATTTTTCAAATTTGTTACAGTATTTGCTTCATCTAATTAAGGGATCTTGTTTAGCTTTGTGGGTGACTGCATATTCCATGTCCACAGGTAATATCCAGGAAGTGATTCTTCAAGAACACCTGGAGAAAGAGGATGAGGTCCTGGTGTCACTGGCTGGACTCAAACAGGTGAGTCTGACCAAGTGTACATTGTTTGTGATACGTTTTTGTACTTCTACTATGCGTCTTCTTCTCTGTTTCTATCACATTGACGTGTTCCCCCGGATCCTGTCAGATCAAAGACATCCTTAAGGGATCGCTGCGCTTCAACCAAAGCCAGCTGGAAGCCGAGGAGAACGAGGAGATCTCCATCGCTGACGATCACTACACCTCCACGGCAGCGGCTGAAACTGCCCTGAGGGCCAGCAATCCCCACGGTGACGACCACAAACAAGGAAAAGGCAGGCAGAGCCGGGACTCTGATCTGGACAGGAGGAGCCTGACCATGGATGAGAAGGAGGAGGAGGAGGAGGAGCAGGAGCAGGAGCAGGAGGAGCAGGAGCAGCAGGAGCAGGAGGAGCAGGAGCAGACGATGACTCCACCTGAGCAACAGGTTAATTGATGATCATTCATTTTTTAGGCTGCTGGAATTAAAGCTCTTCACTGTTGGCATCTATCTATATTATGTGCAACACTCATTTCAGTTAGAATTATTTTTCAGTATATTTAAATAAGATCATTTTCATCATGTGTGTGAAAATGATCCAGTATTTGTAGCAGAATTGTATTATTTGCATGCAGCATGAATCACCCAGAGATATGCTGCTTTATACATCAACTAAATGTTGCATTCAAATACATTGAGCTTTAGGGCCAAAGACGCAGCAGACAGTGGTTATACAGCCTTGGTTCATGAACACGTCTTCTACATCCACTCACTGCACTAGATTAAGAAGTGCAAATCATTTAAACAGGCCCTATTATGCTACTTTTATCTCAAGTTACAGTTACATGTTTACATGCGTTAATGCTCATAATCCTCATAATCCTCCTTGTTTTTCTCATCCTGGCTGTCCTGCAGCACCTCTTCTCACCCTCTCTCTGAAATGCTCCGTTGTAGCGCTTGCTCCTCCCTCCAGAAAGCAAAGTCTGCTCTGATTGGTCAGCTAGCCCACTCTGTTGTGATTGGTCAACGTTTCACATTTCAAAAAAATCTTCTTCCGGAGCTTCAGCTCTGTTTCTCTCTTTTGTCATTTGAGGGTGGGCCAAACTAGCCGGAAGGAGTTTTAAGTCACTTCCGTAACATTGTGACCTCATAAAGTTACGGAAGTGAAGGAGAGAATTCAGGAGCTTCTGAGGGGGAGGGTAACTCCTTTTAGGCGTGGACTTCAGGTTTTACCCTCTACAGACCTTTTACATGTACACAAGTATATATAACACACTAAAGGAGAGGGAAAAGGTGGAAAAGCATAATAGGGCCACTTTAACAGAGCGTCTATTTGCAGCCGGGTGATAATAGTCACACAGCAGCTATTCGGCAGCTATTTACTCCTGGCCTGCTTATCCCCTGCCTAGTAGTATAAAGAGCAACAAAGTTAATCCTTCTAATAGCATTAGCATCAGCAATCATTTCAAGTGAGAGGGCTTTTCTGCCAACACATGCAAAAGACACAGACAACCCATACCATCTCTCATGTGCAGGTGGTGTCTTGCGTTGGCTCCGAGGGTAAGAACTGGGACGACTACATCCTTGTGTGCCAGGATGGAGACCTGGCTGCTGCCGATGGAGGAGGAGGAGGAGGAAAGGCTGCAGCCGAGCGCACCCCTCCGATCAGGCGAGGGCGCGGCTTGGTGCGAATGGAGCCTGAGGGTGCGGCCGGGACCTTCCATGACCCCCTGATGGTCGCCACAACCTCGGGCTCTTCCAGCCCAGACGAGGGCTCCACCCACAGCAAGGACTCTGACTTCACCATTGTTAACCCGAACGACCTGTGAACGAGCCAACCACCCCTCCCTCTGCTCCTCTTATACCTGAATCATATCCCATTCACAGGATGTGATTTAAATTAAAAAAAAAAAGAAAACTGACATGGGATTAGAGGGTGGAATCTGCAGTTTTTGGTGGAGCACTGCCGGAGCTGCAGTCATCTAAAAAATTGCACATTTGAACTGTGACACTTCCAGTGGTAAATACCTTATACTCTGTCTCTTTACCTGTCAGCTGTGCCACTTCAGCCCTGTCTAAGCTGATGCTGTATGTATGCTATCTCATTTACCGAATGCCTGTCTCCTCACTGTGTTGGGTCATGTCACTCATGATATTTAATTGTACCACCATTCTCTACCAGAGAGGGCACCATTGAACTGCTTACCCCGTCACTACACGATTACTCTGTTGGACCTCAAACTGCAATTTCTATTTGGGGGAGGACTCTCTCCTCCCAAGATTACTGTAATGATTGGGAATGTGATACTCTGATTCTTCTGAATGTGGAGATCATGCCATACCTCTGCCTGTGTCTGTATATGTCTATGTCCTTACAGAGTAAGCTCTCTTCTCTGATACTCAAAGGAAAGGATGTTGTCCTCCTTCTCGAGGGCAGCTTTCTCCCCCCCTCCCCTCCTGAACCAGTGCCTCTGACCATTATTTGTCTCTCAACCAAACAAAACCTAACTCTGTGATCTTATTCTTTTTGTTAGCTTTCTTTTTTTAATTTTTAAGAAAATATTTTTAACCTTTAGTTTAACTCCCTGGATGAAAATGATTAAATCATGGAGTAAATCTTTTTTTTTTTTTTTTTTTTTTAAATTGATTCCAATGTGGACATTTTAATGTGGTAATTGACCGTTTGCTTTTCTCACGTTATTAGTTGTTCTCGTGTCCGGTGGAAAACATGTAAAGCAGCGCACACAAAGAATGTCCCTCTAGCTGCCCATTCAACATAATTAACTCAAGACCAATAAAACTACATTGCTCTTACTACAAACTGGAGTTGTTGAGCCTGTTTGGGAATGCTGTGCTTGCTTTTAATGTTGATGTAAACGTTTGTGTGGGTTTGTGTGAAAATCAGGTCTTCACAGTTGGTACTGTAAATTGCATTATTTCAAAACTACTGTCAAAGCAAATGGAAGGTTTGGAGGTTGGAAAAAAAACCTCATAGTGGAGAGATCTGAGTATGTGTAAATGCCAAAGACTAAAAACGGAACAGATCAGAACAAAACCACATCTACTCCTCTGCAAATCCCTTCTACCGCTCAAGAGACAACATAGTGACTGCTTATTTACACACTTGATACGATGTAACTGGCAGGAATATAGTTGAAAACACGTGGTGTATGTGTGTGTTACTGCCAGAGGCAATTCACAGATAAAAACTATTGTCCGTCATTTCTTTTTTTCCTTTTTATTAAATGTGATACAATTGGCCACAAAGTCTGACCATAATTCCTAGAATTGTATTCAGATGCTGGTTCCCAATGACATAGAAAAAGGTAATTTAGTGTTTTCTAAAATGTATTTTTACTTTAGCTGTCAGTTGTGTAGCTAGTTAAGAAAGCTGCGTTTATTGGTCTCAGATAGGCATCTTCAATGGATGACATCCGGCAGGAAGAGTTCTAAACAGATCAACTGAGACAATCATTTCTCTCTGCTGAAGCTCTGAGGTGGGATATTTTCACTCATTTTCAGCTGCATTGTGTTTCATGTTGAATATCTAATGGTACAAAACATTTTAAATTCAGTGGCCTCTTTTGCTTAGTTATGTACTTGAACTTGAAAATCCATTAAATTAAAGGATATGGTCTGTAAAAGACATTCAGGCATCATTCAGTGCGTCTCTGATGTTGAGCACTTCATTACTCCTGAGGCTGACATTTCAGTCTATTTAAGGAGCTCATTTTTCTACTTTGTTGGTTCCTAACAAGCTTAAACAAAAAAGTGAAACTATGGTATTACATTAAAATATCATAGTTGTCAGAATATATTTAAAAAATCACTATAATTGTGTTGTAAATTTCAAAGCAGATGTCATCACAATATTATCATGTAGTATGTAATAAAACTTGGAATATAGTTTGCCATAAAAATGGCATGAAAAGTATTAAATTATGGTATTTCATAAAAATATAAAATGTTTAAAGTAAAGTATGTCATATAATGTCATCATAAAATCATATTATACTATGCCGGAAAAAATATCAGAAATATTATATATATATTTCATGACTTTTTTCAACATGTTATACTGTGACTTGTTACGACATGCTATCCTATGACTGTTTTATTTGACGTGCTATGCTATGACTTTTTGACTTTTTTCGACATACTATTCTATGACTTTTTATTTGACATGCTATTCTATGACTTTTTATTTGACATGCTATTCTATGACTTTTTATGATTTTTTCAACATTCTATTCTATGCCTTTTTTATTCAACGTGCTATATTATGACTTTTTGTGACTTTTTTCGACATGCTATACTATGACTTTTTATGATTTTTTTCAACATGCTATACTATGACTCTTTTATTCGCCGTGCTATACTATGACTTTTTTCGACATGCTATACTATGACTTTTTATGATTTTTTCAACATGCTATACTATGATGAGGGAACCACAGTCTATTGTTTCCGCATGGTCCTAGTTCCTCTACAGGTCTGTTTGCAACTCCTCAGCTGTCACCTCTGCACTACGCAGAGCTTACTTCATGTGTCAGCATGGCTGAATGCACATCAAGGTAAAAACAATAAAAGACACACGAGAATCAGTCATTTAAAAACTAGTTTATTTACATCCCGACATTGAAGGAAGGTAATGTTGAACTGCAAACTTTTACAGAGCTGAACAGGCCGAGCCTCGTCTACTGCACCGATGCCTGGAATGACTTCATTCAGGATCAATAACTTATGTAAAATATTCTTCACAGCAAAAGGATTGAAACTACATAGTAAAATACTGTACAGTGTTTTGCACACATAGTAAGCACTTTCAACATAACAGTACTTGTTCCCCAAGAGGCAGACATTTACAGATCTGGAGTTGATCATTATGGCGGGTAACTGGCTTAATTAGCACAAGGGCTGCAGGAAAATACAAAAATATAGAATTGTATGTGATAATGTTTAGAGGGTGAAGTGCTTACGTGGCAAGAGAAAATACCTTAAAGAGATTGGATGACGAGCAGCAGTCCAGGACCTACAAATGCTTAATGGGAATAAGTTGGAGAGTGATATAAAGGGGCTGCACTGGTCCAAGAGATATACTAGTAAAATACAGAAAACATCCACAGACTCCTGCTTATCTCCCACTTCTATAATCGAGAAAGTGTGTTCGATTTAAACATACTCTTGCAAAGTTTGAATCCTTGCTTGATACTGCTAGATGGTAGCTTTGAAAAGCACAAGCTGCTAACATCTGAAGGTGGCAGTTTGTTTTTTAAGTGTAACATTTTTTTTGATCACTCTTTCACTGAGCCTTGAATCATCTCACACTGAAAAATGACAATTATCCTCCCTCTTCAAGACACATTGCACATAAGCAGAGGGAGATATACATTTGTTGTATTTACAGTTTAATGCAGCAGAAAAAGCTACGCCTTGGCTTCATGTTTTACTACATTAATTTCCCCAGCGTCATTTATCTCCTGAGTCCTGGCAGCAGTGATATGACTGTTATCCACAACAGGTGGGTGGACAGTAGCTGCATTTTAAAGACGTTTTCAAGACTTTCAGCCATTCTTACACTCTTCTTCTTCTCTTTTGAAAACACGGTACTAGTTATAGCTCTACCATAGCGTTTTGAAAGTCTGACACTAAGGCAAAGTAAGACCACAGAACATTTTAATGACATTGAAAAGGGTTTGTTACAGCAGCTACAATGGCAATTTGGTCATGTCCTCTTTCATTTGCTTGCTATGTCGAGGGGTCCTCTTACACTCGTGGTGGGTTTTAGTCCTCCTGGCCTCGTCGTGTTTGGGAGCGGACTCTTTTCACTCCTGCCCTCTCCTTGGTGAGGTTTCCAGTCAAAGCAGCGTCGTGGACCTGCTTCATGTACTCCTGGACTTCAGCTTTGGCGTGCTTCAGCAGGTCAGCCTGACCCTGAGAGAAAAAACAGGAGAAATCAGGAGAGAAGTGAGGGATTGCAGGGTAGCGAGGAGAGACAGGGACAGACGAGGGAGGTTGAAAGAGAGCAAAAATATGAGCAACTAGCTAGAGGCCAAAAACATGTTCTAGAGGTCTTCTCCTCAGGCTGTTTGGGTTTATTTGTGAGTTTATCAGTGTGTGTTGCTGACCTTAAGGATGGTGATGTTCCAGCTGAAACTCTCCAGCGCCCGACTGACCTTGCGACCCCTCAGCCCCTCCTTCGCTGCCAGACTCTGCAGCTTCTCATGAAACTCCATGGCTAGAGCCAAAAATACACACAACCACAGCAGGTTACAGAACAGTGATTTGTTGGCAACTTCATTAAAAAATAATTCAAACAGCAACCTATCAACCTGTGAAGAAATATACCTTGGTCAACTTCTCTGAACACAGATAACAAAATCATCTATTATTCCTGTGTAGATGTAAATGTATGCAATAAGCACCATCCAAAAGTGTTTTTTTTTATTGATAAAAGGCAATTCTTTAATTTGCCACCCTAGGAAAAGAGAATGGCAGGTGCTATTAGTACCCAGGTGCAAGAAGCCAACAATACTATTAGTGTGTGTATAGCAAGGCAGAGCAAAGCACCCAGGTTTCCGTTTACACATTAGAAACTGTATGTATATATGTAGCCTACTGTGGGCTAACATGTTACAATTTCCTAACCCTAACCAAGTCATTTTGTTGCCTAAACCAAACTGTGACTGAAAACTGAAAATAATAATGATTAAAAAAACAAAATAAGTAAACTTAGTGGTAAAACACACTTCTCACAGGACTTAAACCACAGTCATGATTTGACCCATTAATCCACCCCAAAATACTCCCTTCACATACTTTTTAAACTCTTTTTACCACTACTAATATTGCTATTACTTCATTTTTTTCCTTTTGGCCATCTAATTATTGACAAATTTAGTAGCATATACAACTTGGACAAATGTAAAAAGACACTGAGCCATGGCTGTGAAAACAGGCTGTGGTTGGTTTGTATACTTTGTCGAACAATTGAAGTTGAGCAACATTGCTATTTGCCGCTCTCTTGTGGTGTGTGTGAGCAGTAAACATTGTTCACAAAAAATATACGAGTCAATATTGAACATTCATCATGAGCGTTTAATACTATTCCGAATCTCAAAACGTATCAATGCTGCGTGTCAAAAGTCCAGTATTAAGTGGTAGGGCTTGGCTCTCTATGGCTATTAGGAGTATTTAAGGTTCAGTAGGACGCTGTCACACACTAGAGGACACACAGTGATTATATGTTCAGTTCAGCTCAGTAATAAAGGTGTTTTCTCTCACCTATTGCCTTCATTTCTCTTGATAACATTCACAAATTCTGATGTCATCATATCTGACCAATCTTCATTTTGCCTGGAGGCCTGGAGGCTTTACTCCACACCAGCATCTAGACTCTGGGGAGTCCTTTCCTATCTACAGTCTTCGTATGATCCTACGCTTCACATCAATCGGGCCTCATCTTCAGTCTTTCTACGTTGCCACCCTCAATTAATTTCTGTACACTTCTAATTCATTTCTACTTTTTGAAACTCAGATTATAAGCATCAGATTTCCCAAAGTGAGAGAAGAAGAAACAGAGAATGAGCAATGACAGATCCAAAGGAATGATGGAAAGTGGATGGAAAATCTGAGATACAGAGAGAGAAAGAGAGAGAGAGTGTCACAGAAGTCCGGCCGCCGGCTAGTTAGAGTTTGAGCAATGAGTTGTGTTGTGTGTGTCTGGCTTCGTCTGACTGCCCCGGGCCACTGTCCCACTGTTACCATGGAAACCCAGAAGTGGGTTAACACAGGGCACACATCACTGCGAGCCATCAACGAGAGCCCAGACGTTTAACGCGCCAAGTTTGAGACCACACACAAACACACACACACACACACACACACACACACACACACACACACACACACACACACACACACACACACACACACACACACACACACTGAGAAAAGAGTAAACAGATTGGATGTGAATTCAACTCACACAAAATCCCTCTCTGTCACTAAACGTCTGCAAACGCTGACACACACCTGCACACACATACTTTTGTCACTGCTCTACGTTCGCACACACCTACAGAAGTTGCTCGACCATAACCTTTACTGAGCGGTTGCTAGGCAACTCAAAGCCTACGTGCCAATGTAACGTGTGTGTGTATGTGTCTGTCTATTTCCCTGTGAAACCAAGTGAAGCCAATGGAGGGAAATTATTTCCAAACCAATTCTTGGACAGGGAGCATACACAGAAAAAACACACACAGAAATATGGTCCTGACCCAGAGGCAAATAAAACCTTCAGGGTTTCAGCATCACCTTCACTTCCTGTCTCCTATCTGAACTGTGACCATTATTGATGGGAAGAGAACACAGATATAACTTCCTGTATGAATTAATTAAGAAACAACCAGGCATATATATATATATATATATATATATATATATATATATATATATATTTTTTTTTTTTTTAGGATATCATGAAGAATAAAATCTATAAATCCAGATGTGAGTCCCACCACTATACAGGTCAGGGCCCTGGAGGGAAAGCAGCTGCTCAATTGAGGTTCTTTAAGGGTCAGTTCACCCAAATTACACAAAAAAAGCATTCTTCCAAAATATATCCCCTTATTTGGTGATGGTGGATGAGATCTGCTGGGTGTGAGGCTACAGCATATGATTCCATCATGTTTCTTACTCATCAGACCAGTCAGTGATTTCTCAAGCTAATGCATGTTAATCCATTATCAAAGTGAAATAACATTACATAGTTTGTCCAACAGGGATCACTAACAAGTTCATTTTCAACAACAACAAAAATGCCTCTTTCAGCACCTACGTCACAATTCTTTAATTATAAGGGAAACTTTTCCAAATTTGTTGGTCATGTATGTTTTTAAAAACGGAATATCAACAGATATAGCATATTCATATTTCTAAAACTCTAGTATTGGTTATGTGCTTTCACAAATTTACTTCTAATGGTATTGATAATATTTGATTTGCCCAGCATTAAAGAAACCCTTTTCTTAAGTGAGGTGAATGGAATTTTATTAGTTGTGATCACTACATTGAAATATTAAACAGCAATGTCTTTCCAGGAATTACTCTGAATAAACCACTGACCTCACTGTGCACTGTTTTCCTTGGAACTACTAATTAGCAAACAAATAGTCCCACAGTGTGTTGTGTGGATTACCCACAGTAATAGGGACATTGTTTCTGTAAAAACACACGACTAATAATTATTTAAAAAGATACTTTACGCCCCCTTAAAATTTGTTTTTTTATCTGACCACTGATTTAACTTCTCACTTTGGTGCAGAGATGTGGCTCCACCACGGATGTGATACAGTATGCTGACACATCAATGATGGGTGTGATTGAGTGTAGAGACTAGAGGCGGCAGCAAAATATTTCAGCGTGAAGATATATTTTTTGATGTTTTAAGTGACAAAGAGTTATCTCAAAACCTGGCAAAATAAACCCAAAACAATTTGCATGACTATCTACCACTAGAACTAAGAGATACAGTTAGTGTTTTTAAATTTGGATGAACCAGCCCTTTGACACACTCTGGTGGATTTACTCTCTCTTCTCCCTTGGTGTTCTTGTCGTCCTTCCAGCGTTGCCTCTAGCTATCCATCTCTGCCATCCATTTTCCCACGGCTTTCTTCTCCCTCTCCGTTTCAACTATCTCTGCTCTGATGTAACTGTGCAGACATCCATCTCTGCCACCAGCCATCCCACAGCTCCCTCTGAGTGACCTGTTTATGCCTTCTCGTTGCCCACCCCCTCTTCAAAGACTGATCTGAGGACCTCCACCTTGGGATCACCTGATCGCCATCTTTACTCTGTACACACAGGATGAGTTTTGTTCATAAGATCAGACCTCGGGCTTCGCAGCAGCTCTTTATCAGATGAACTTACCGGCACTCAACTATCTCACTTTAAAATCTCACTCTATTTACTAATACAACTAGAACTGATCACATGTAAAAGTTAAAACATTCATCGCTGTTAAACACTATCTTTCTCAACAATGGCCAAAATTGAACCATGATCTTCCTCTCAAAATATAAATTCATCCTCAGGTTTACCTTTATTTATCCTTCATCTCCTCTTTTCTATTCACGGCAGTATTGAAAAGCTGACAAGCTTGCATGCATTCTAACCCACGCTGTTCCTATAAGGTCAACAAAATGTACCACATTGCTTAACTTTGTAGTCTGTGAACATGATATACATTTGTTATTCTAAAGGCCCTTCTAGAGAACGGCATTGGAAATTAGCATTAGCTATAAATGCTGTGAAACGTTGCATGGAATAATTGTTGTGCAATTATCTATGTTGATTGTATTTGTCACTGCCAAATTAGCATTAACTCTCATGAAACCCATGGATGCTTTTTTAACCCATGATGTCTGTAACTGCAGCTTTTTAAAATCCAGCACCTACAGAATCATATAAATTATGTGAATATGTTTATTTTTTCTCTCCAAGCCACTGGTTAACACTTCCAAATGTCAATCACAGTGTCTCCCGAGTGACAACTGAAGCCTGAATCGAGGTGGTGAAGGGAATGTGGGTAAAGGGTGAGTGTTGGTGTTTGTGGGTTCTTTATTGCCACTCTGATGACAGTCTGGCTGTCTAATGTCAGATCATCCAGACGGTCCTCCTGAAGTAAACAAACCTCTGCCAAACATCACAGAAATGATATCAGCAGGTCAGCTATGTTGCCCTCCCCTTAACAGAAGGAAGGATGATTGATGGTGGGAGCTGCACAAGTTTAAACCCCCTCCATCCAAAACATACAGAAAAACCGGGCCAGTATAAATACTTATTTACATGTAACCACGCGTGACACTGTTGATTAGGCAAATGTCTGCATAAGATGGGAAAGGAGAGGACAAGAAAGGAAAGAGCATAAGAGGAGAGGAAAAGGAAAGGACAAGAAAGGAAATGGGATACAAGAAGAGGAAAGGAAATAAAAAGGAAAGAAGTGAAACAAGGATACAAGGAGATGAGAGGAAAGAGCATAATAGAAAATGAAAGAAAATGGGATGGGGCAGAGGAAAAGATAGGAAAGAATGAGAAGAAAGAAGACACAAGAAGAGGAGAGGTAAGGGGAGAAAATGAATAGAGATGCAACATGAGGAGAACAAAGGAGAGGAATGTGTAAAAGCAGTAACAAAGGAGAATGAAGGAAAACAGAAAAGAGGATTCTAGAAGAGATGAGAGGGAATTAGGGGAGGGGAAATTAAATGAGGAGAGTTAAGTTAATGACGCAAGCAGTGGCTGCAGCATGGATAACAGCAATGTTGAAGAGGCTATGTGGGAGTTGCCATGAGTGGACTAGGAACATGTGCATGGTTTCTACACACACATCAGCATACACAGTCTGAAGAGCAGCATCTAATACAACCAGTCACACACACACACACACACACACACACACACACACACACACAGCGACGCACCCATTGTCTGTATCTGTAGGATCCTGTCGTGCATTCCATCGGAGAGCTCGATCACTGCTCTGCTCGCTTGGACCATCTGCAGACAGGGAAACATCTATTAGCATGAAACACACACAGCTGTAGTGCAACATAAACTCTTTACAAATCACCCATCTTGTTTTTCTGTGTGTAAAATCACACATTAAAGCACATGCATGTCTGTTTGATTGCCTGCTGTTTAAGGACACAATATACTACACGTTATATTGGTGTAAATCACATGAGAGGTGAAGGTATACAATTAAATAACACACTGTTGTTTTACAAATGTTGGCGATGTTAAAATTACTGAATTAGCCAATTGGAGTTCACACTGTTGGCTGTTTTACCATGAATTGCGCAGTAGACACAAAATCACATGCACGCACATAAAGGGACCAACGGAGACTTCACAGCTCTTTTAGATTAATGAATTAAACACACACACAAACACACACACACACACACACACACACACACACACACACACACACACACACACACACACACACACACACACACACACACACACATATGAATGGCATGAGTAAATTCTGCCTGATTAATTCTGCACTTCCTTTCACCCTGCTGGGATGAAAAAAACACTGTTCAAAAAATAAGGGATTAACTACGGTACATGAATTTGACCAGATCCAATTCAATAAGACACACACACAAACACACACAGACACACAGTCATCCTTGTTTCCTGTCTCTGTTGTTTGCCTCTCCCTCCAGGCATCAGGATTGAGGTGTGGAATCCATTTAGCTGAACGACATTCAAATCTATGCTAATGGTATTCAGCAAACTTTTTCCAACTCTGATCCGCTTGGCTGGAAACGGAAGTGGCTAAACACACGCACACATTGTTACTTACACACTAATGCACAAATAGACAGTCACAGGTCAATGCAGTGGCTATTTGCATAGCAGTGACAAACAACCCTAGTTAAATTAAAGGGTCACGGTTTATACACCGGCGCCTTAATCATAACTTAATAAGACTAGAGACAGATCTTTTTGTCTCTACTACAGCCTGTTTCTGGTTACAAACCCTCCCTCACTCACAATGCACACACACATACACACACAAACATCCCATTGTGCTCTCTTGACAGTATCTCTATATTGGCAATTCATTCTGGCGGTCAATCATCCTACCCATGAGACTCCTGGGGAATATCTAATATTAAAAACAAACAAGAGCACTTTGAGTGAATATCAATTTAAAAAGTATTGCAGCAGCCAGACAGGTGGCGAAAAAAGGGGCGTAATGTTATAGGTGGTCAGTCACAGTCCAAAAAGGCCGAGAAGGAAAAAGAAGAGGCAGGGACAAAGAGAGATGAATGACTGAAAGAAGGGATGAGGAGGCTGAAAGACAGAGATAGAGACCAATGGGAAATATGATAAAAGTGAGATATGAAAGTGAGGACAGAAAGAAAGGCTGACATTCTCTCCTTGCAGTCAAGCGAGCTAAACCCACCCAAACAAACAGATTCATCCCGCTTTATTGTCTATTCGATGAGCTGACTAACAGACCAATTGACCTCTCTGACCCCTATTTTTCCTCTGTCCCTCTTTCTCTCTTTGTATTTATTTTTCCTCGGGGGAGGCTGGATTTATTTTTTGACATCATTAAATAAATTAAGTCTGTAAAATAACTTTCTCCTCGGTCGATGATATTCGGGTGGAAACACACAGTGGATTCAGGCCAAGGGGAGGATGTCGCCGATGTGTTTACGGGGCCTTGTTACTCCCAGAACAAACGGGAATGTTGTCCGCTACATAACAATGAGAGCCCACTTTGTGTTTGAGAATATATTGGTTAAAAAGGAAGCTTTTGTCTGGGAGGGGGGAGTTCATTGTAAGTTCAAGTACACAGGAGACGGGAGGTGGTTCACGGATTTGTGATCTTTGTTGCTTTTGTTTGCGCTTTCCTTCCTGTTTATGTATTTCACAGATGAGAACCTCCATCAGGTGAACAAACTATAAGTATGGAACTGTCTCTTCCTTCCTCACCATTTCATACGTGGAGACGACCCGGCGTAGGACGTCCGGCAGGGGCCCCTGGGGCTCCAGTGTGGGGAAGTGGTCGAGGAGGTTGAACAGTAGTAAAGGCGCCCCGTCTGGTCCTGCCACCCTGGAGCCCAGAGCCAGGACGCACTGCATGAGGTTAGCCACCGCCGACACCCCACACAGCTCCCTGAACACTGCTACTGAGTTCTGGGGGGGGGGGAGAAGAGGACAGACAGATATGAGAACCTGCACGTTTTAACACTCACAAAGTTTCACAATCTTCCTTTTTTTCTTATTTCCAGACCTTGATGGAAAAACATAAAATCTGTAAAAACTCATTCGCACTCAGTCTCCCACTTGATTTGCTTTCTCTCTCTCTCTCTCTCTCTCTCTCTCACACACACACACACACACACACACACACACACACACACACACACACACACACACACACACACACACACACACACACACACACACACACATAATCAAAAGTCACTTTTGCAACAGAGCTATTAGTCTTTTCCTTCGACTATTGATTTGCTCTCCTGTAGGTCTTCCCTACAGCTGTGCTTTAGCAGTAGTTCAGGTTGAAATAGAAGAAATCAATAGATGCGGATGCCAACAGTCTCACCACACTGACTGAACATATAATTACTCTTTTATTGCCCCAGGGTGACACACACAGACAAAATTGCTGCCTGGCTTATATCAGCTTTTGTTCAACTATTGATTAAAATATGACACCGGTGGCAGTCTTCCCTTTTCTTCTTTTCTGTTGTATATACAATAATAACTGTTAAATTTCAATACATTGATAATGAGCAAGAGAAATAAGAATATCCCTTTTCACTCGTAAGTTTCTTACACTAAGAATGAATAATGCTGATTATTTGGGGCTGCAACAAACAACAATTTAAATCTTTATCCACCAATTTTTTTATTTTTAGTCTAGAAAAATGTAAGAAATGTGTTAAAAAAATCAGTCCAGTGCAACATATTCATTTTGTTTGTGTGTCTGAACACGAGCACAAAACCCAAATTCAAAGCAGCAAATCATTACATGTGAAGCTGGAACCGGTATTTGTTTCATTTTTGCCTGATAAAGGACTCAAATACAAATATTTATCCAAATTGTTGTTGATTAATCTTCTGTTGAAGTGTTCACAAGTTATTAATTCACTCTTACTGACCTGCATATTTTCCCTCAGGTCGGTGGCTTCCCTCAGCGGTGGACCAGCCATCTTGAAAACCTCATCAACAGCCCGGACCCCCAGGTCCCTCAGAGCTGTGTAGTCCCTCCCCTTGCGTGCCTTCCGCACAGACATTCCCCTTTTGTGAGGCTTTCCCCCTCCCCTCCGATTGGTGAGGGCCACATGGACAAAGAGCTTGGCGTGGGGAAGTTCCTCCCCTGTCAGAGACTGGAGCGGTACGTGTCTGTAGCCCGGTTGAAGGCACTCCAGAGGGATGGTGTACTGGCCTGTGGTGGAAGGGAAATCCTGTTTCATTAGAAAAGAAATATGAAAACATGTCCGGTAAAAACACTTAAACCCTGACACCAACCTATGAACTCATCCCCTATGAAGTCGTCATCCAGCACCACAAAGCGAACCATGGCGAGCTCCGGCAGGTTGATCTGCAACTCAAAGCTCTCGTCAAAGACAGGGTTTTCCCCATTCTGGGTCACCGTCCTGGTGCGGCGCTCCGTGCAGTCAGCTGGGATACCGTGGATCTCGACGTACACGTAGGGGTCCACAACGTCTCCTTTGGCCCCTGAACCCCGCGGCTTGGGAAGGTTCTGGCCGCTTATCACCTGGGAGGATAAACACATAATCATGAGTTTAGAGGCTTATTCTCGTTTATTAGAACTCAACATTTCTCGTGGTCTAAGCATTATTCCAGCACACCTTCACATGGAGCAGCTGTGGAGACACACCGGGCACCGTGTCTGTGGTGTCCGCACTGAAATAAGACACCTCCTGCCGCATGATGGCCGGCCGCAGAACGTAACCACAGTTCCCATTCTGCCGGAACCAGGCCGTGTTCAGGTCCATCATCAGTCCTGCCGTCTGAAAATTCATAGACACAATCTGGCAACCGCACTTCCACAGGTCCTGAGGGTTCATATTGCTTGAGTCAATGCGCATGGGGCTGGGGTAAACCCGTGACAGGAAATGCTTGTTGTGGTTGACAAAGTCTCCAGGGCTCTCGCCAGCGAGACGCACGGCCAGAGACTCGTGAAAGGAACACAGATCCCAGGGGTTTTGGCTTTTGGACGACGTGGGGAAGTCAATAAAGTGGACTGAGCGGCAGAGAGTCACTAGGTCAGAGAGCTCCTTCAAGAGGGGGAGATGTTTGGGAAGAAGATGAGGAGGATTAGACTGAGAGACGGCCGTCAAGGAGACACTTTTCTGCACCGTGTCCTTCTCATTTCCTCCAGGCGCTGCCACTCCACTGTTAGCTGCTTTCAACTTTTGACACATCTCTGCCCCTTCATCCTCCTCACTTACCTCCCCGTCCTTCCCATCAGGACCCGGCCCCAACTTTTTACCCTTTAGTAGAATCCGATGCCTTAAAGCATGCGGCGATGGTAGGTATGACTCCCCTTCGTTTGGCGGATCTTTGTATAACTTCTCCCCTAGTATCTTCATGAGATGTTGCCACATCACTTTCTGCTGTTGAACTGAACAGTGGTTCTCAATACATATAATTAATGGGAACTGCGAGGCCACAAACGCAAATCTTCCAATTGCTTCCAGCACACAACGTAAGGCCAGCGGTGGCGAGATAGAGTGTCCAGTACACACCACCGGTTCCTCATCGGGGCCGTCCCAAACGTCCATCTCCACACAACGGCAACCCATCTTCAGTGCGCGGATGTAGCCGGAGATGTCGGACGGACCTCGAAACTGGTCCTCGATGAGGTAGGTGTTGTGGGAGGAGCTGATGTAGTAGTGAGACAAAGGCTGGGACATATCTTGGCACACGGTGTCGTGCTCCTTGTCGAAGAGGTGGCACTCCGCCGAGGTGAGGTAGCTGGTGAAGCCGTCCAGGGACAGGTATCCCTGCTGCCGGCCCTCCTCCGATGGCTCGTGGGAATGGATGAGCTTCAAGCTGGTCTCCTCGCTCACCTTGAGGACACAGTAAGAGAAGGGAATTGAGAGATCAAGAAAAAAATTGGAAAAGGGGTGTAATGATGTAATAAAGGCTGTGATTTGCAAATATATGTGTGACTTGTTTTCTGCTATTTGTATGCATGGTTAATTCATGTTGACCCACTTGAGTCATGCCTTGCTCAGCCTCAAGGAACCTCATCAGGTCTTTGGTGTCCAGGAACTCCTTGTTGCTAGAGAACTGCACCAACAGAAAGTAGATCTCCGGACGCGTGCAGAAGTCATGGAAGACCTCGATGAACTCCTGCCTGGTGACTCGCTCATTTCTCCCTATTAGTCTTTTGTTTTCAACAGGATCTTTAACTCCAGGTTCATTATCTAAAGTCAGCCCACACATCCTCTCCCTCACTCTTTGAAGCTCTTTGAACCTGTGCTCCACTTTGTGGCCGCCGACCCCGGGGTTCACGCTCTGTATCAGCCTAACGGCCAACTGCAAGCGGATCCCTTCCTCGACGTCTTCCTGTCCGTCTGAATCAGCAGCGGAGGAGAACAACTTCTCCAGCCAGCCAAGACGAAGGCTGTCCTGACTGCTGGAGAGCATGTCCAGGGCGTGTTTCCCGTACTGCATCAGATACCTGGAGGAAGAACGGACAAGGCAGATGTAATTGGACAGAATATTTTCCTTATGATACTGCATCACAAATATTTTCAGTTTCATCTCAGGTATTTCGCTGACACTCACATAAAATACAATTTCTGCAGCAGTGAATAGCCCTCCACTCAAATCAAATCTCAAAGGACCACAAGAATAAAATCAGCTCACTTAGATCTTGCTATTCCCCACAATATAATCAATAAAGGAGGAAAGACAAAACCTAAAACACAAGGAGATATCATGTAGGACTAACATCACGGTCATAATTAAATTAGCTAGATTAGTCCCTACCCCACACAAATTACATTTTCATCATTATTTGCTCATCTTCATGTCAGTCAGAACACCAGTGAAGAAGTACAACATATGCACTAGCACCAAGGCTTTTAAAAAATAAAAAAAAATGTTAGAGAGTGAACCTTTGAGTTGGGATTTTGGGCTATATAAATAAAACTGACTATGCTTATGTAAAAAAAAAAAAGCAGCCTTTTCGTTCATTTTATTTGATTAGTTCAGCAAAAAAACACATAGTCATCCAGAAAAAGAGACCGCTCTCAGTTCTTGCTGTGTCATACCTCAGGCCTGTCACCCAGATGTTAGCCACCTCAGCAGAATTGGCCACCAGGTCCAAGCTTTCATACATCTCTCCATAGATGATGGAGAACGCACAGTCCTCGGAAATCTGCTCATAAACGCCACTGGTGCGGAAAGTTTCTGTGTTACGACCTGTCCGTACCTAGAGTTAGACCAGGGATGCAGAAACAAATATATGATATAAAAATAAACATAAATCAGTGGTTGCCTTCCTGATGATTCAGGGTTGTAAATATTTCCAATGCTTTAGTCTAAAAGACTAAAAGTGAGATCATTAATAAAGTGTGGGAGGGTGGATTTATACGAGAGGTATTCAAAGACATCAGCGGGGAAATATGATATTAGTTATTACATTGGTTTTCATAAGAAGATCACATAGGATACCTAATGTGTGTGAATTGGTTAAACAGATAGTTCATAGATAAAGTAGTTTGGGAGCCATAAACTAATAAATGCTTTAGGACGGACCTTTTTTATGTATTTGATGCAGTCTGAAGTAATTTCAAACAGCAATATTAGCTTCGATCTTTGTTCAATTATGTAAAAGGTAAAGTGAGGGGTCTTTGGGTTATTCAAATAACATAATCAGCAAGTAAACTATGTGGGGGGGGGGTTAGGGACTGCCTTTTCCCAGTTTTGTCTGAGAGGAGGCCCACAGTCTCAGACTTTGAAAAGCCCTGGTTTCTTTCCCTGGACACTGACCTCTCTTATGGAGGCCAGAGAGATGCGGGCCTTGTCTGAATCCTTTTTGGATGGCTCCCAGCATAGAGCCTGGAGGCCTGCGTCCAGCAGGTAGTAACGCTGGTAAACACGGGAGTTGGTCCGGATTTTCTTCAGCTCAATCCCCTCAACCTGAAATGAATAGATAGAGTTGTCAACCATTTACTCACAGTGTAAAGCTCCCTTCATTTCACTTTTGAACCAGCTCCCTTTAGTGTTTGACAGGCTCAAAATCCTGTGAACTAACAGCAACCGTTGATGCATACAAGGGACATTAAATATTTCCTGCACAGATAAGTGAAATGTACATGTAAAGGTTTACAATGTGGCTGACCCACCATGGAGTGGATACAGTCTGCAGCACTGCTGATCTTCTTTTCTGACAGGCTGCTGCTGAAGGACACCGTCTTCTTCCTCTCCCGACTGCCACGTGACCCATCCTGATGAGGAGGGAGGAAAGGAAGGATGAAAGGACGGCGCAGATAAAGAGAGGAGGAGGGAGGGGGGGGGGGGATGGTGCAATAAGAAGAAGACAAATGAGTTGAAAGAGAGAGACAGACAGGCAGTTATCTCTCTGAAGAATATTCTTTGCTAGGGCATGACAAAAAAAAAATTCCATCTAGAATGGATCTCAAAGGATTAAAAGGCATGTCAGTTTATATAACAATATATAAACACAGATTATTTGGTCTCCTACATAGAGCCTCCCCCTCCTCCCAATCTGTTGTTGTTCCTGATGCTAAAAGCCTTCGCTTGCCCTTGCCTTTCACCATTACACCATTAATCATACCTGACCAGACAGAGGCGGCAGGCAGCAGCATTCTAATTCTGCCCCTCCGCAACGACGCCGGCAGACCCAATCCGTTTATCTGAGCTCACCATCGCAGCTCATCCGTCTTATTTATTGACCGATCAGATATCACCCCCACAGAGAACAGATAAGAGCATATATGTGGGCAAAGTTATTCAATTATGGATATATTAGAGTCCCGATAAAATCCAATCAAAGACTTAATTGAAGCTAATTTAAGGTCTAAGCAGGATGACATAACTGTAGTTGATTCAATCTTAAGAGTGATTGGGGGCCCCCACACACTCAACATACAAATGTCTTACTTACATACTGTGGGCCCATAAATCACAAGCAGGGAAGCAACATGTACAAGACAATGTGTAATACACTAATCTTTAAAATCAAAATGTAATTCTACAATACGTCGATTCATATTTTCTTTGTGAAAATTCAAAATACCTAGAAATATACTGTAAATGAACAAGGGCTGTAACTAACAACTACTTTCATTATGGATCAAACTAAAACCTTATTCCAATCTTCACATACATACAGGTACAAACATGACATCTGACCTCTGTATATGAGCAGCAGGGGAGAAACGTGAGGGTTCATTGTCGGGATCAAGGACACTTCAACATACGGACAGTGGGAGCCGGTGATAAAACTACTAAACTTGTTGTTAAAGGACAGCCTGAGCCACTTACTGAGCCACTTACTGTCACTCAATAATTATATGCCAATTATTTTTTGGAGCAATGTCATAATCTAGTTACATACTCTTGATTTTAAAATGTGTTGCAAACTCTTTTCTAATCATTGTAGCTAGCAGCACTAGCTCCAAACATCGCAATATCTAGCGTGAAAGTCAGGCCTCCCATAAGGCCACTCCCCCAAATGATCATAATGAACATCAACAAGCTTGGCTTTTTCTTTGGCAGGTTGACCGTCCACTCATCAGGCCGAATAAATTATCTGACGGGCTTATTACAGTCCTGTGATAGCCATAGATTTGTTTTTATCATAGCATATGATTTATTGATTGCCATCGGGATGTAAAGAGAATTTCCACACAAGTAATAAATAATGTTTTAGAAGAACATTACCAACTCTAGCTTTAATCGATTAATTGTTTCATCTTCAATTGTTTCGATTCTACACTTTCTCTTTTCTGACGATTAATAAACTAACCATTTCATACAAAACTATATAAAAAATATATATATATATGTTTATGTTATCAGGTTTTGTTAACAAGAAGTTGTTTTGCTTTTTAAATCAAAGCAAATTCGAGAAAAATACTTTTGTCAGTGTAAGATCAAATCCAGCAGCCTGTTGATGTGTGGCAACACAATGAAGCTCTAGTGTAAGTTCAGTCAGGAAGAACATTATTTTGCATGCTTAGGCATGTAGTTTATTTGTCATTTATTTTGCCATTTATTCCCTATCAGTCATGCACATTCATAATTCCCATGCTGTCATTGTCTGGGGCTGTCAATCCTGATTTCAGCAGTTTTTTCATCAGCTGTTTAGATCCATCCAATAGCACAGAGACCTTTATTGTTAGCCTATCATCTTCCTGCTGTCTATTCTAAACATGATTCTCTTGGCACATTAATGCTGCTGTTACGTAAGCTCCTCTACCTCCCCACCAGTGCCCAGTCTTCGCAGATTCATCAGTTTCATCAGTTTCATTGTCTCATAATTTCATCAGCCTCATCAGCCTTCCAGTCTCAGCAGGATCATCAGCCACCACCACCACCAGTGTCTGGACTCCACACAGGGATTTATGTTGTTGCTGCTCAGGGCAGACATCCCTCAATCACCAATCTACCAGTAGAATCTAAGTGCCAATGACTTTCTGTCAAGTCTTCATTATCACATATCACCTGTGATAATAAACAAGTATTTCTCATTCAGTAAAGTGTCTCTCCTGTTTGAAATTCATAAAGCTTATATGGTTTGTAGGATTTAAGAAGTTTAAATCTATAATCAGAAGGCCGTTTAACATTTTCATATTTATAGTGAATTTTTGTGATCAGCTGCGAATCAGCATGACTCTGATTTCCTTTACAAAAGGGGTCATATGAGAGCACTTGGATCTTTTATGAGAGATGAGGGGAGGGAACCCTTCATATGAAAGCAATCTGGAGGATATGAAAGGCAAATGGGGATCAGAGAAATAAAGAGAAAAAAAGATCCTGTGTTTCAACCAAAGAATATGAATGAACACGTCAGAGAGGGGAAGCATAACTCACAGAGTATGAAAGGTTTCCCTCAGAAGGCGCATCACCGTCACAAATCCTCAAATAATTGCCTCATTAGGATGTGAACAGTGTTTCAAATGGCGACAAGTTGTTTTTTTTGGAGCCGCTGTAGTGAGGGGGGCTCTAAAAATACGCCCGGTGCCCTGGGGTATGACAGAGGGGAGGACAGAGAGACGGTAAGTCTTTACCTCAAGACCCACCTTACTTACTCTACTTAAACTGCAGGAAGCAAAAAAAATAAAAAAAAGCTCTGACAATCAGTTATACTCCCTAAAAAAAAGATCTGAACTAAATAAAACACTGATTTGATTTTGTGTTGTTATTAAAAAGCTTCATCCTTAGGAGTGCTTCAGCAACACCTCTGAAACAGGAAGACTCCACCACAACAGCAGCATTTATTCTGAAAAAGCACCCAATTTGAATATGAAAGCACGTGGGAAATTCCTCAGCGATGCAGAATGATGAGCAGAGCCAACACTTATTGACTTAACTCACAAATACAGACCCCTGCACTTTCACACAGTACAGTACCACTCCAATCAGTCACACTCTCTCATCCTTTCATACAGCCTGGTGACAGGCACCGGATATTAACGTTGGTCTCAATCTATAGCTCTTCCTGTGTGTGCCTGTGTGTGCCTGTGTGTGTGTGTGTGTGTGTGTGTTGACATAAACGGTAATGGTATTTGTGTGGCTGCATCAGAACCAGTCACAGTGCACACAATTTCATTAAATTTAGGAAACTCTTATCATAACAACATGATCTCCACAGACATTCGTGCACTATGTGACCATTAACAAACACGTCATTCTTGATTAATAGACAAGGAATGGACAAATCTGCCTTCCCTTAAAAATCTAATAAACCTCATATGGTTTGTGCCTTTCACAAGCTGTGTTTGCAGCAGGGGAAACACCAGGATTCTCCCAGTGGCCACTTCAACAGTTGAGATTCAATTATCTCATGTGTGGAGGCTGTCCTGCATGTGCACCTCCGTTACGCCTACGACATAAATTCACTGATAAAGAGAGAGACATAACCAAAGAACGCTGACGTCACTGTAGACTCAGAATTAAATTATCCTGACAAAATGAAACTAGAGGGCACAGATTAACCCGCCAGAGGACAGACACATGAATAAAAAACAAAGGTAAATGTATTGATTTTTCTCTTCAAAAAAAGGCACACACTGTCTAAGCAGATTAGAGCACAAACACAGACACACACGATGAAAAACAAAACAAGTGCACCCTCTATACCCTGATTAAAAAAAAATCCATTTTACTTTAATCTCTGTTAGAATGCGCTGTATGTTTCCGTCACAAAGGCCCTATTTTGTCTTTCTGACTAAGAGGAAGATGAGTTTTCAAAACCACCACTGCGCTTCAAAACAGGAAGCCGCCTGTCAGCTCGTCGCAGAGCTTCCTGTGGCTTCACTGAGGGCCAAGTGAAGCGACAACACAAAGGACAAAGACAGAGAGAAAGAACTCCTTTTACAGTAATACAGTAACAGTAGATGTCACTGTTGAATGAAAACCTCTTTACTTCTTATTCTAATTATTGATCATTATTTTTTAGGTTTAACACATCTGTGAGCCCAACAAGTGAATGATTCACTACCTAAGATTACTATAAATACATTTTGGAAAATGACCCACTGCTTTGAGATTACTGATGTCCCTGATAGAACATGTTGACTGATGAACTGTGGGGACAGATGGATAGATGAACGGTGAGAGAAATGGGTGAGACTGTGTGGTGGAGCAGATTAGATGCAGTTATCAGAGAAGGACCCACAAGATGACAGAGATACATCACAGAAAATTGAAAACTTGAGAAAACGCCACAGATCAACAAAAACAAAGAAAAAGATGAGCTAGAAGAAGGATGCAGAGAAATAAATGAAGGAGCTCTTTGGTTGATTTTCTGTCTCTGTCTTTATGCGTACAGAGCCCTTGGTATTTGCCTGTAGCGACCAGCATGGCCTTCATTAGCCAGCTTACATACATTCACGGTATGATGTATGAGAGTGTATGTTTATATGGATGCAGCACGCTTGTATCACTAATTACAGCATCTCAGAGTCAGCAGAAAGAAGATGAAAGTCATTAGCAGGTGTCATCTTTGATCCACTAATTAAGACAGACAGAAAATCAGAGACGATGGTTGTTAGAATAGAGGAGTGAGAATTGGTGGGGAGGCAGATCTGTCTTCCCTCTAGCCTTGTGTGTTTGACGGCAGATGAAGGATGATTAATAGCATAGTTTGTTTCCAGTGCGTCTCACCCTGGGGGGTGATTTACTGGAAAAGATGTATGGAGCGTGCAAAATAAGCCTTCAATAAGAAAGTAAGGGACTCTACTATCAAGATTTAATATTTCATTTAAGAGATATGGGGAGATTTGTTTTGAGGTTTATTTGTGTTTCAAAGCCATTATTTAACCCGAACACTCCCTTCAGGGTGCCGGCAGCCAGCAGTGTGTGTGTGTGCATATACTTCTATTCATCACATTATACCATGGCTACCGAATAATTGCTCCCGATTGGCTGGCAGGTGTCCATTAGAACAGTACATGAATCGCTGCACAAGGCCATTGCGCTGCAGGTAACCATAGCAACAATAATGATGCTTCGTCCCTTGCACCAGTTAACTCTTACTAATGAAACTGACCTAAATGTGGGGTTAAAAATGGATGACAACTTACACACAATTGCACACATGTGTGACGGCAGTAGAGGACCAGGCGTTAGTGTCAAACAGGTCGCAGGAAGTACTATGTGGTCGGGTCATTCTGTCAGCGGTTAAATGTATGGCAATACTGCTGAGCAGAAAATGTGGTGAGAGTTCACAGTAACTCAACTGCTCAGTCTGCCTATAAACCCCTGCCCGTGTGGCAAGTAGAGCTGCAGATGCTCTTTAACGCCTCAAACCATTGAAGTCCCATGAACGCTCAGGCGCACACACAAACACGGTCACAGACACAATCAAAAACACACACGCCACACAAAATGAAACAGGTAAAGTTTGACTTGAAAAGGCCCTCTTGTCAGATAGCTAACCACGATTAAAGCTGACAAACGTCACAGATGCATTTACTGAAGATAGGAGGACCAATCAAACCATGAACAGGCGGTTGGAGCCTCGAGTCAGGCAGCAGTGATCAAAGCGCTTAGCGGGGTTTCCACGCGCCTCAGTGATGACTTGAGGTGAGGCACACGAACAGGTACAAACTCAGACACACACACGCATGCATGCATGGCTGGAGGTGTATTAGGAATCGCCAGAGGAGATCAGAGTAGTAGCATGTTGCCTGTTGCTCCATCACAATCAGTGAGAAGGTTTATCCACTCCCTGTGCTGTGCAGGGGTCATGCTTATGCAGGCTAAACTAGTTTAAAGCTGGCTAAATATGTTGATTTGAACTACAGGAGGTGCTCAGGGCTTCTCTGACTCATACAACCCCAGCTGTGTGCTATCGCCTCGGGCTAATGCTGCTCCCTCGGTCTGTACAACACACACAAAAAGATATAAGAAATGCACACACAGCAACATTAGACATGAATGCTGATGAAGGTACACACACTAAAATAAGCTGTCCAGTAAAACAAATGTTTTAAAATTGGATGAAAGTAAAAGGAGAATATTAATACCATTCTCGTGTCTGTCGGCTAGATATGATGCTGGAGCCAAGGGAGGGTTAGCTTAGCTTAGCATACGGTCTGGAAACAGCCTGGCTCGCTCTACTTTTCCGTTTTTTGTGCAAATCAAACAAACACAATATCATGTGTGCTTATAAGCACTGTTGTGCAGATTCAATTCAATTCAGTTTATTTTGTAAAGCCCACAATCACAAATTACAAATTTGCCTCAGAGGGCTTTACAATCTGTACACATGCGACTTCCTCTGTCCCGGATTACCTTTGTACAGTCAGGCACGCTGTTTCTCTTTGCTTTCAGTCTTTATGCTAAGCTAAGCTAACCTTCTCCTGGCCGCAGTGTCATACTGAATGAGCAAAAATGTGAAAATAGTGTTTTCGATATTCTCATCTAACTCTTAGCAAGAAAGCAAAATCATGCATATATCCAAAAAATGTTTGCACTATTCTTTAAGTTTTAAGATAAGTTGAAGCATCGCAGTATCCTTTAAGAGTTGAGGCAAGTCTTGGCTTATATGTCTTTCATATCTCCAAAGACTTTGGGGTATATATGGTTTGTTGTACATTCTCTCTAACACAAACATAAACATGGCAAACATGTATTTCTGAGTCTTACAGTACATTTCCGCATGACTAATATTGGAGCTGGAAAGCAGATATTTGTTGGGCCTAGCTGTGTTTCACTAGATGTCAGGTCTGTTCAAGTGTGTGTGTGTGTGTGTGTGTGTGTGTGTGTGTGTGTGTGTGTGTGTGTGTGTGTGTGTGTGTGTGTGTGTGCATTAAAAGACAGACAAAGAGAGTATTTCAAATCAAGATGAACTTGAAACAGACACAAACTGCATGGGCATCTGATTCTGCATCTCCTTCACGCACACACGAGAGAGAGCGAGACAGAATAAATGAGAGGGTAGCGGAGAGCATGAAGAACATACTGATGAAATACAATTAAGGGTACTCTCATTACCTCAGCCGAAGCGAATGGGAGCGCGCACGCACCCACACCCACACACACACACACACAAACTGGACATAAATCACATGACTCCTGTTAAAAGCCCTCTGGAATGTCAAGTTTCCTGTTTATCTGCCTACATACCAGACCAGACTCTTATTGTGTGGAAGCCTGAGTTGGGCCATAAGGGTAGTTTGGGTAAACACAACAGAACAGACTGCTGTGTTGACAGGTGGATTCATAACTCCTAAGCTACATCTATCTTAAGCCTCAGGTGTCTTTGTTTCAAAATACAAGCACGTCTATGGTCCAGGAACAAACGTACGCGCACTGCTGTGATGGATGGTTTGCTGCATGTTCTCAGCATTAAATGTGCCCACTGAATATGGACAAATCAAATACAACATCGTACCACGAATGCGTGCTTCAATCCACGGGATGAATATGTAGTGTGCAGCATTTTCCCCCTGTCCCCCTGTCCTGCATTAACTACTCTTTGAAGTACAGGTGATGTTCTGGAAGCAGAGCCAGGACTTAATTAACACCATTTTTCTGAACCCAGCATGAGATGCCAGAACTTCACTGAAGCAAACAGAGTGTATTTCAAATCCTCTGTGTCAGGCTGGCTGCGATGTCGTAACACACAGAACACAGACAAGAGCAGGCCTGTGTGTGGGCAAGGAGGTGAGGAACATTTGTGTGTGTGTGTGTGTGTGTGTGTGTGTGTGTGTGTGTGTGTGTGTGTGTGTGTGTGTGTGTGTGTGTGTGTGTTTGTTTCAGTGAAAGACAGTTAGGTGTCATCCCCCGTTGCTCATGACTTAATAGCAATATTGCAACATGAACCTTGCAAGGAGATTGGCCAACTGGCCGGCTTCCTGTCTTGCAGAGCAGTACCCAATCAGATGCAGTTAAAAGCCATGTTGGAATAATCATGTCTTTACAGGCAGTAGCTCTGGAGACAAGCAGCAACTCAATACAAGACCTCCCACATGCCTAGAAGGCCAAAACCATAAAAGTACAAAGTCAGCGAGCGAGCTATTGATTAAATGTTAATGATGTGGCAATACTTTATATGCCCTTTGAGTCACCAAACAACACCATATACTGCAAAGCAAAGTGTGATATCTGTGTCAAGGGCTTAAAAGTAATAAACTTGACATGAGAGCTCAGATCAGCGTAGGCAGCAGGGTTAATTGGAAAGGGGTATTCAACCGTGAGCCACACAGGGAGAGGCGCAATTTCTAATTTTAATCAAAGACTACAGCAGGTGATTTCACTTTTTACCTCCTCCTCCTCCTCCTCCCCCTCCTCCTCTTCCTCCTCTCTGGCTGATGGATGGCTAATAAGTGACAGTCCCTGCTGTAGTCTGTGACTGGAACAAAACCTTCTCTGCACATATCAACCCAATGTGACACATATGACTGCAAAGCTCTGACATTGAGTGTCATACTCGAGGCTTGGGGTCTTAAAGGTTTGATAGGCTGGTAAATGTGTCATGATGTCCATCCTGAAGCACAAAAAAAATACTCATTTGTCCAACTTGTTTCTCAAACGCCTTGGATCGTGAGGGAGATGAGGCGACTGATCATTCTGCTATTCCACAAATACAAAGTAAAGCTGACAGGAAGCAGAATCACAGCATTAACTGGTTTGTTTTTTCAAGTTGCGGGTAGAGTGTATTCATGTTACATTACATTACATTACATTACATTGTAATGTAATGTATTTATGTGTGTTAAGTCACTACACCTGCATGCACCATTCAGTAATGCTTTGATAGTGACTTTATTGTTTTTTCTTTTATTCCATGCAATGTGTGTGTTGCAATTAAAGTGCAACCATGATATCCTACTTTATCCTGTCTTATCTTCTATGGAACCACTGCTCATTCATTGCAGGTCTACTATGGCAACAGTTTGCATGCATGTTTTGTTTTAAAGTGTTTGCTCTTCTGTTTCTAAAGCAAGGCGAGAGGATGGCCTACCTTGATCAGACTGCTGCGTCGGGGGATCGACCCGACCCCACTCTCCCACGTCTGGGACTCGCAGCTGGCTTCGTGTTGGATCCTCTTCACTGCGTCTGACACGCCGCAGTTTCCGTTGGACACCGGCTCCCCTCGGTGCGTCTCCGGGCTCACCGCGGCTCCTCCTGCCGCAGCTTTCCAGCCGGCAACCGGTGAACCCACGGCGGTCTTGTTCTCTCCAAAATCAGCCATGGTGACACTTTTTTTTTTTTTTTTTTTTAAAAATTTTTTTTGTTTTGTTTTCTGGGATTTCTCAAATCTCTTTTTAAAAAAAAAAAAAAAAAAAAAAAAAAAAAATACAACCGTCACGGCTCCAAACGCAACAAAGCTGAACGCGGATTCAGGCGAGCCATCGTGTGAAGTGGAAGACAGGCGACCATGCGCAGAGGAAAACTTCTCTCTCTCTCTCTCTCTCACACACACACACACACACACTTAGTGGGGGTGTGTGTGTGGGGGGGTGACAGTAGAACACACAGCTGACCGACACCTTCTCCACGTCCACCGCCAACACTCAACACATCTCCGAGAGAGAGAGAGCTGGATGTGCGCTTGCGTTCAGGAAATGCACATGTCTGCCCCTCCTCCGCCGCCGGCTCAGTCTGAATCAACGGGGATCATGATGGTTTGTGTCTGAGGCTGCATTTAAAACCAGTCCCTGCTGCTCTGTCTCACACCCAGTCTCCTCCAGCAGCCGTCATCTGTCCCCCGGCCTGTCAGGAGGCTGGGTGGGCTGAGCTCCTCTGTGTCACTTAAGCTACTTGTGCTTTATATATCAGTTATTATCCATTACCAAGAACAACTTGGGAGTTGCCAGGTGGTGACATCTCTCTGTAATTGGTTTATTTCTAGAAGAAAAGAAAAAGGCTGCAGACATGTTGACCAGTATCCATGAAAGGCAACTGTTTTAACATTTATAACCACATACTTATGATTGAGCCTCTTTAAAATACTTTTATTGACATTCATAAATGTCTAACCTGGCAATTAAAACCAACCATTAATGACTTATGAACATTTTCTAACTTCAGACTTGGCAATTAAAAGCCTCTTTTAAAGACTCATTAATAATAATCAATGCAAACCTGACAATTAAAAGCCTTTATTAATGACTTATAAACATTTAGAACTGAATGCCTTATATTAAAAAACCCCTCTATTCATTACCTTTTTACATTCATAACTGCAGACTTTATAATAAAACCCTCTATGAATGACTTATTAACGTTCATAAACGTAAACTTGATATTCTTTCCTTCCTTCTTTAATTAAATACTTAGCATTAGTAGAAATCAGGATTGTGTCGTCCTTCTGTATATTGTAAGAAAGTGAGCCATTGTCAAGGTATGTTTTGCAGTTTAGACTTGCACTTAAATTAATATTTTTTGATTTGCACGTTTAAGACAGTCCTCTGCATACCTTAACACACGGTAGAATGTACCATAAAATGCCCCTCTAAAATTAAATTGAAATCAAGGTCATGATTTTCCTCAAGGATCCAGGGGGACATGTGATGCATTGCTCAGGGAAAAATGCCAAGATGCCTTCCTCAAGGGTAAACGCCAAATAAAATAAATGAGTTCACTTTTTTTTTGCCTAAATGTAATTACCAGAACTACATTTCCCAGTGAGAAAGTACAAACAGAGGGCAGAGGATCCAGGTCTTTTAGGTAGACTTGTGTCCATGTTCCCTGAATTGCAGTGTTTCTGTGACTCTGCTAGACAAAGGTCACGCTCTAAATAGCTGAAATGATTTTGTTTGTTGACACACAGTTGTACCAATACTTACACAAATCAAGGTCAATGCAACATTCACTGACGCAAAGCTAATGTGCTGTGTGATTTATGTGATGAAGGCTCTCACCATTTTCAGTCTAAGTCCCCTATAATAAAACACAGTCTGATATAGAGTTACTCATTTAGGGGGGAACCTTATCTGAAAACACAGGAGGTTCTTCCATTTCATTATCAGCTCTACATTAACATAATTTAGCGACTCCAATAAAAGTTGCCACCAGGGCGTCCTTGCTCAAAGAACTAGAGTAGAATTTTTGTAAGGTAATACTGAGTAAACAGAGGTTTCACACCTCATTAAATGTTGGAGGACATGTCTGTGTTTTGCACTTCCTGGTATTACAGTTTTTTTTTTTCCATTTCTTTAAAGGGAAATTATCTTCTAGATTTCCAGGGGGCTCTCTCTGAAGGACATTTACACATTAGCTTAAGGAGGCCTGAAGGGACCTGACAGAGGATGACAAACTGTTTTGAGAATAGTATTCAACCGGAGCGGTAGTCAGACTGAACTCCAAGGTCGTGACTTCGGAGGGTCCCTTACTCACAGTTGAGATGCAGGAGATGTACAAGTTGTGCAACTTCAACACACCGTTGAAGTGATCTATTACAGGAGCTTCCATCGGCTGCATTTTATAATATATAGATTTATCGTTGCAGTATTTTACGCTACGCTAATCTACTGTGGCTGTTGATGCAGAAGCTGAATTCAGATGTCAGATGAATTATGTGTGAACCCACGAGTGCTGACTGCAGAGTTCTTTGAGCAATGCTGACGGGCAACACCCACCAACCATCTGATCTTAAGTTATAGGGTGGAGTATGTGAAACCATATCACTGGGGTTTTAATGTAAACACATTCCCCTCTCTTAAGTTTTGGTTGAATTAGATCCATCGTGAAAAGGCTCGGTGGTGATTTGCATCCCATGATATAATGGCCTGTATGCAGAGAAAGGAATTAGTGATGTCAAGGTAAACTTATCAAAACCATTTTTGTTCACACTTTGCACAAAACTTCTCCGTCCTTACTGGACAAAACCCTCTCTAGTGCGATAGATGAGACATGTTTAAACATCAGTATTTCATTATCAAATCACTACAGTCAAGCTATTTTGGAAACTTTTGTGCCAACAGTTATATTTTAGTAGTTTGGTGTTTCTCAAAATTAAGACCGCATTACTCAAAAAAACCACACTTGCACAGTTTGGCTGCTAGAATATATAAATACATATATTAATTGTACAAGACTGTATCAGTGAGGACGTAGTGAGTAGACCTTCTCATTGTGGGTACCAGTTCAGACCCGTCAAATACTGGTTTGCCTTTGCTGCCATCTAGTGTTTGCCTTCAGAACACACTGCTGAGCTGAGAGAGAACTGCAAATATTGACAATTTCCACTTGTTTGGTCTTATGTTGATAAGTAATAAATGTTTTAAGTAATACATGTTTGTAATAACTTCTGAAACAAGAGAGCCATATGGAAACTAGAAATGTTGATTAAAGTGCATCATAGTGCAAATACATATCAGTACCAGCTCTTTGCATAATGCAATCCTACCAGTTCCTAGCCCTTTGACTGAAATCAGTTTTAAGATACATTCTCCGCATTTTTACCGTGTAGCTCAAAGCTAGTATATATAATGAACTCTGGGTTAGGTTTAAAACTTTAGGAGTCAATTGTCTTGAATTATCAGAGGAAATGTAATGCTGTAATCTAACGTAAATATCTGGACTCTACGGACAATAAATCTCCCCAAAAAACCAAAAACTCCATTCCCAATAAATCCCGCTGGATATGCAACAATTGGGTCCTCCAAGACTTCATAGTCATCCAAGATGAAACTTTTTGGAGATTTTGGTCATTGTTATCAATCTCTGCTTTCAACCAAGCTGAAGAACTCTACTTGTTTCAGTTTATGTCTGTGCTTCTTTGGCATACAAACACATTCATTTATTTGGCATTTACAGTGTTTTAATAGTTCAATATTGAATATTGAATCAGTTGATGCTAGGTCTTAGTCATCTAGCTGGCAGAGGCATGCCACCCCGCGGTTAATCCAGTGTTTCTGTGGTTTGTCAGAGGGCAGCTCGATGTTCATGACGTAGTTAGTGGAGTGTCCAGTGGTGGACAACGTCCCTCTGCGGGCGCTCGTTTTGTAAACCGGACTAACGTAAATGTTTTCATGTTGAAACTTTGACATTTCTCCCGGTCTGAGCTTGATGATGGGTAAAGAGTCAAAGAGAATCTTGGGGAGGGACTCTCCAATGACCATGTTCTCTCTGTCCCAGCGAGCCCCCTCCATGAAAAGACCCTTAACGTAGGCCCCATCTTCTGGTTTCTCATCCATGTGGGTCTCCTCTTTGGTTACCTGGAACAAAACTCAGAGCATGAATATCAACCCTATATATTCCTATTATTATTCAATTATAATGATTGAATATGACTAAAAACACTGACAAAGGTTACAAAAATGATTACATGCCTCAAATTCAAAGCCGATGTAGTCTATGGGGATTGTGTACTTCCTGGCAAAATTCTGAGCAACGCCAGTAAGAAATGACTGAGTGAAGTAGAAGCCAGAGAGCCAGAAGACTGTAGGTGGGCCGTCATCTATCCAATCCTGTCAAGACAGACATCCAAGCATATGCATAGGTATTAGTATATTTAATAAAAAAATGCGATGTAATCCATTCTCCAGATTCGTTTTAAAACCAACAACAATCCTAGTTCTTACTTGTAGGAACTGCAGCCTGGCCAAGAAATCAGTCACGTAGCTCCCTAATGGCTTGAGAGAAGGGTATGACTTGGATGCCCACATAGCGGGCACCTTGCCCACCTGCATACTGTTGAAGACGTTCTCAAGTTCTGCAGACATAACGATCTGGCCCTTCAAAGCTTTACGGATGTTTACCAAGCTGACGCGCACCACAAGAGTGAGTCTGTCAAGCGGGGAGATTAATGTCATCAAGTATTAATTGTGTGTCCTGCACAAACTGAGCAACAACTAACCAACATTAATATTTAATTGCATAGCAGCACATGTTGTTATTACCTGTTAAAGCGGATTAATTCCTGCCTCAAAACAGTATTCATGGACTCCTCATACGTGACTGGGTATTTATCCATCACTATTTGTATGTCAAAGTCTGCTGGCAGCTTAGACAGAATGTCCTCTGCAAGCTCATCTACTACTTCCTTAAAATAGACATATGACAAAACAAAGCATGAATATAAGACAGCACATTTACATGTAGTGTTTCCTCAGAGAAATAAGCATAAGCCAAGTGTGTGAAATAAAAGTGTGTGCTTCAGACAGGCAGTGCAAACCTGAGGAGACTTGGCACCGCCGCCCGTCTGCCTGGGCAGAGTCAGCAGTACTCCATCCAGGAGCTGATTGGTCTCTTGGTTATCCTTTGTGATGTCAGCGTTGCTATGAAGTCCGAACACACAAGGATCGGCACAAATTGGAAGACTGCGTATGTAGTTAAGATATGTCTGGAAAAAAGAAAATAATTTTTGAAAACAGATTTATTTTTAAGTTGATTAAAAAAGTACTTTAATTCTAGCCGTGATCTTCAACACGGTGCCTCATTAGGCCAAACACGATCAAGATTTCATTCCAGCTCAAACGCATCACTCCTCCTCTGGGTAGTCAGTGAAATGTGAGGCTGTTGTGTTTTTTTAAAAATGCAAGCCTGTATTTACTTTGCCCATAATGACATAAGAAGAAAGGCAGTTTTTACACTGAAGCATTAATTAGGGATTGACCTGATGACAGTACCTGATAGGGGCCATGAGCTGGGACATAGTACAGGTCTCCCTCACACAGGTGGTAGCACTCCTGCTCTATCAGGTCTGAACTGTAGAAGATGGACAGAAGTGACATCAGCAGACGCCTGTCTTTGTCATCGGTCACCCTGCCACCATAGTTGCACTCCCCTGAGAAGAGAAGAAAAAGAGATCATTAAAGCAAAAACTAAAATTTGAAATCCTAGCAGATTGTTGTGAAGTTTTGCTACTGAATACACATTTTTATTTTTGCAATATAATTAATGTCATGCTGTGTTAACGACTATAGATTTTTACCTGTAAGGTATGTGAGGGCCTCCATTGGAACCTCCTCATACTCATCCAGGAACATCTGGATCTGCCTCATACTGATCCTCAGGTCAGACTCGTTAAACTCATAGGGAATATTCCAACCTGAGAGAAAATGGACAAACACCGCAACAGGATTGTTTTACATAACATTTGAATAATTTAACAATAATACATATGAAATGACTACGAAAACATTTAAATACCAAAATGAACACCTTACATTAAAATGATTCAGTGTAAACAAAAAGACATTTCATCACACAAGGTTCCAACAGAGGTCTCACCCAGAGGTCCAAAGTTCCTCCTCTCCTGTACTAGAGCGTGGAAGAAAGTGAGCCCAAACAGGAAATTCTGCCAAATGACCTGCTTCTTGGAGCTGACAAAGAAGTCCGGGTCAGAGATGGGGTGACTCAGGTACGAGCGCAGCAGGTTGGCTCTAATTCCTTTCGGAGGCTCATTGGTCATCTTCAGCCCGTTCTGCAGGATACTGACTGGGAACTTGTCGGATGGATAACTGGTTAACCACAACCTGCGGAGAGGAAAAGATACTTGCCTTTATCGTCTTTATCGAACACGTTTGTGTTAAGCTCAATGGCTGGGTAGAGTCTGTTACCTAAAGTTAGGATGAGTATTCTCTGGGGTGATGGTTTCCTCACAGATCCTGTCCAGAGCAGGCATCCAGCTGGTGGCCAGGTGGCAGTTCTGCAGCACCACCCAGGTACCGTCTTTGATGGCTTTGTCAATCATCACAGCTGCTATGGGTCCTTGTCCCTGTCCGAGAGAAATGGTTTGGGTCTTACTGCCCCCCATTTCTAGGTCATCAGCAAACTTCAGCAGACCTGAAGAAACGATTCAATAAGGAACTTTTGTCATCCAAACATAAAACCACAAGTCACTTCTGAACCAAGTTTCCCTCTGTGTCTGTTTCTAGATTACAGTTTGACTAGATGGTTCGGGGCTATCGTATGTTAAAATGTCACAAGACTTTGATTAATCACCTGCAGTTGGATCAGATCCTGGTGACAACACAAAGATGAGAGGAGAGCAGCAGTGGGAGTCTTTGTAACTCCCTGCCAGGTCAAAGGTCGGCGGTTCAATGTAAGCCTGTCCCATGTTGTCCGCTATGAAATCCTGCACTGCTGGAACCATTTTATCTGGCCTGAAGCACCTGATTACTACCATTCTGTCCATCCCCACCAACTTACTCCACTGGTCAGGTAACTGGTCCTTATGGGGCTTTCCTGAATCATAGAGCTTCTTCCATTTTGACACGTTGTCTTGGACATGTTCAAAGAGACCATCCAGGTTTGGAAGTTTGGACGCCCTGACGATTTCAGACCACGATTTGTCAGACAGCCACTCTGGAGCAGGGTTGGGGTAAGGGTTATCCAGAGCAATGCCTCCTGTTAGAAGGAAGCGCCAGACTTGGTCGTCAATCCGGCCTTTACCCTGCATGATGCCTACTGTTAGCAGCAGGGAGAAAAGCAGCTTATCCTTCTCAAAAAGCGAGCGGCACACATTATTGTAGATGCTGAGGGTAAAGTGCTCAACAATGTTGTTGATCCTTTCCTCTACATCGTCGCTCTTCACGCTCTGGGCAATGGAATACAGGTAGAGATTGATGAACCAGGTCAGGGAGTACTGGTACATAGGCTCGATGTTGGCCAATTCTGAGATGCAGAAAAACATAATGGAGGAGTGCTCGGCCACGGGACGGTAACCCATGCGGGTGTCATCAATCTCTTTCTCTGTGACACTGGCAATTTTTTGCTTCTCTGAGATCTCTTCTGAGAGGATTTTGGAGGATGACAAGACCTTAATGGCGGTTTCATCCTCAAGGATGTTCCCCTCTGAGGAGGAGAGCACTTTTAAGATCTTATCCTCGATTTCCTTGAGCTGCTTGTTGTTGGCAGCACTCTCCAGGATGAGCTGGTTCTTCTTTTCTTCTAGCTCAGGTTTCTCTTTGGCTGCTACAATCCCTAAAAGCTGGTCCTGGAGGCCTTGTGGCGTGATCATAAAGTTCAGCAGACAGACTTTTACAGCCACCTCTGGGAGATAGTGAGGGTTCCTCAGTCCAGTGGTCATGTAGAACAAAAAGTTTTTAGAATATTCCACAATATTCTCCCCTATTTTCATATACTCCACACCCTGTTGTTTGAAGGTCTGCTTCAACAACAAAGACTCAAGTACTGGATCAAGTTCCTCTCCGACGTTCTCCAAAAGAACTGGGGTTCCAAACTGGATGCAGTTCTCCAAAACCCTTACATAGTTTCCATCAGACATTTTGATGACGGCAAGTTTATTTGCCTTCTCCATGTTCTTGATCCACTTGTTGGCTTGACCTTGAGGGTCAATCATTAGGGGCCACCGACGGGAGCTAAACACTATGATACCATTGTCTGTGGAGAAGGAGTCCACTGGCAGACCAGCAATCTGCCAAGCCCTGATGGACACCTGGTTCCCCAGAGTGTTGCTGAGGGTTAAGTCCTCGGAGCAGGGGATTTTCTTCTCCTGGCACAGAATATGCCACTGCTCCTGGCACTCTATACGGTAGTCTACAGTAAATGCCCCAAGGTAAGATACAGTTCCCGCTGAGAGGAGTATGTCACCTGTCAGGTTGATGTATCTGCAGAGGGGAAACATAGTACCAATCTGATCAATATCAAACTTCAGGCATACCACACATCATGACTTACTGTTAGGATTAGTATACAGTATATGTATCTTCTGGTTTACCTAATCCCTAACTGCCTTGCAGCCTCTGTCCACCTGTCCTTCTCCCCACCCAGTCCTCCAATCAGCTTCTCTGCCCTGATCAGCTTCTGAGAACATAATTCAATGTTGTCTTCCAGTTCTTTCTTCTTTTTAATCATGGCTGCCAAGTCATCGTTCAGGCTCTGCAGTCTGTCCACCACTGTTTTCAGCTCGGCTCTTTTCACTGTCAACATTTCCATCTGTACAGCCAGCTCATCCTCAGCCAGCTTTAGTCTCTCCTTCTTTGGGGCTACCACTTTGGATACACGCTCATACACTTCCATTGCTCGCACCCATTTACAGAGACCCTCACAAGCCGAGGAGACATTTTTAATGATAGAGGGCTGGAACTCAGGGTTGTCGACAAACTTGTCTCTGATTTTCTTGATGTTCGGGGCAGGAATGTTGTCTTTGTCGTAGGCTTTTAGGTTCTCCAAAAACTTCAGGTCTCCAAGGAGCTTCTTTGAGGGTCCCCAGTAGTCCTCAATCATCTTACCTAAAACATATTTTGATGAAATAGTGATGCTGTTATCATATCTCATATTTTCAAAAGTACAATATAAACCTTTTTCAAAGAGAATGATGTAAAAATAATTCAGTCAAAGTTGTGCTCTCACCTGAGCCACTAGGATCAGGTTTTCTCTCGGGTTTAATGCCCTTCATGATACAGATGGACTCCATGACTAGTTTTACTAGACCTGGTGGGTTCTGCATAGACTTAACTACTGTAATGTCTGAAGGTTTTAATGTGTCCAAGGCTGACAGGGCAGCCTCCAATGCAGGCATCGCTTCTGCCAAATCTCCCTCACACTCATCCTGAAAGAAAAACAATCAGTGTCTAAATACATAAATAGATTTAAACACAAAAATATTATGGACATTTTGCACTGGCAAAATATGTCATATCTCTTAAAATACATTAATACCTTTATGGCTTGGGCTGCAGCTGCTGCATCATTAGCAACTTTCTCATCAGCAGACACAAGTTCTTTCTTAGCGTCCACCTCCACGGTTTCGCCTTCTATCTTGACCATCATCTTATCTGTTTCAGCTGAGGTCTTGATGAGCTCTGGCTGCAAGGCTGTCAGCTCCTCCTGCATCACTGACACCTGTGGACATAGTATGATGTTTCTATAGCATATATTTCTTCAGACAAAGAAGGTCACATTCAAGGAGATATTTGTGTCACAGGGAGCATCACCTGAGAGGCAGCAAACTCCAGTTTCTGGAGACCAATGATGTAGCGGTTCCTCGCAGTATCCACTTCATCCCTCTTTAAATTGAGCAGAGTCTTGAAAGTGAGGATGAGTTCAAGGTAGGAGGTGGGTGTGACATAGTTGTGTCTCCTCAATCTGGAGAAGTACCTTACAGACATGTCTCTGACACTTGTCTGGAAGGTCTTGCACATCTCCACCACCCTGAGATCACAGAAAACAATGTGGGCATACTACACAGTTCTAGATGCAAATTAAGTCCATGCCACTTTTAATCAGCAGGAACGAGTACTACTTTTTGGCATCCTTTTTATGTCCTTACTCCAGTCTGATATCAGATTCCATTTCCACATCCTCTAGGAACTTGTGGGCCACCATCTCCAGAGCATCGTTTGGCCATGCGTGGAACCAGTCAATGGTGCAGCAGTTGATAAGGGAGGGGAACATCCTAAGACGGTTCCTAAATGCATCACCAATAGGACTCATGGCTGTTGAAAACAATAATTCAAAGTTACTTACTAAAACGTTATTCAGAAAAAGAAAATGGAGACGTAAAGGTGCCTACCTAGCACAATGTGAAGGTTAGCCTTCACACGGTCAATGAAGAAATTGTACATCGAGAGCGGAGTGGCATCAATCTTTTTGCCCTCAAGCCGGGCGATTCCCTGCACTTTATCTATGATTTCAGCACGTTCATCGGCAGCAAAGATATTAGGCACATCACCAGTGTTAAGCAGCATGTTGATGTCTTCTAACATGGCCTCATCCTTAATTTGGCTGTCATTGAACAGGAACACCAGGTTCTTTCCCTCGATGCCTGCTTTAACCATAATCCGCTTCAGGTCATCACGCCAGTCCGACAAGCTGTAGTTCTTGGTCAACTCAATCTGGGACAGGACGTAATCATTGATGAAGGTGCCCAGCTTAGTGGTGCTCTGACGCCCCGAACCGCCAATTCCAACAAGCAGGAGGTGGCCATTGTCTTGTTTCAGCACACGGCAGATGCGGGAAATGTGCTCAATGGCAAATTTGAACATCACAAGGGACATTGGTGCCTTGCTGCAGTTGTTGAACTCATCCAGGTAGAACTCCATCACTTCTTGTAAGGCACACATGTCTGTGATTTCATCGTAGGCCTTGACATCAGAATCAGGCTTGGCATAATCACCGAAGAACAAGCTACGGATGCTCTCGTCCGCTACCTTGCCATCTGGGCTTAGATGGCTCAGAAGCTAAAAAACAATAGGAGAGATTTGGGAGTAAACACAGACACTACTAATTAAGACCGTGGAGTAATTTCTACATGAGCAGAGAACTTAATCATTCTTCCTCTGTGTTGTCATTTGAGCCTCTCCATGCTTTGTTGACAGTCAGGCCAGCTGTGCATGCTTTTATGCATGTAAATGTTGTGCGCACTTATAACATATGTACCTTATCCACACTCTGCTTAAAGAAGTCTGAGGTTCTCCCTTTGACGATGCCAAAGAATGTCTCCTTGTCTTCGTTGTCAATGAGTCGGTCATAGAAAACACGATAGACCTCATGGATCCACAGGCGGATCAGTTTGTCTCCTTCCTGACATGAAAACCCAAGAAACATGCGGAAGAGATCAATTCAGAACAATTAACTTAAACATGTCACTATTGTTTCTTCTCTTACCTGCATGTGTGTATGTGGAGCCAAGAGCACACCCCGTATCACTCGAGCAAAGTCTCGCAGGTTGAAGATGTAGTGGGACTTAGACGGTGTGGGGAGGAAGCTGTCCATGGTGTCCTTATAGACTGCCATGGTGGCCTGGACCATGATCTTGCCTAGCCTTGGACATAAATCAAAGAACAGTAAATCTTTCTGACAAAGACCATTTCAATCTTTCTACCACTGGTTGTCATTATAATACATATTTGACAAGTTACCTGTAGAAAGAAGCATCAAAGCCCTTGCTGAAGTGCCAGTCAGCAATGGAGCTGAATATCTTTGTCAGTGTTTCATCATCAAAGGAATCAATTGAGATGACATTCAAGTGGCGGGTGAGGCGGCCTAGCATTTGAAACATTTTGTCAATTTGGCCTGCTGCTTTTTTAAATGAAATGATAATATAGGATTATTTCAAACATACCTGTAATGTCATTTTTCCCACCACCAGGAGGCCCCATTGCAGCCATGAACAGCACGTCCACTATGTTTATTCTGGAGGTGTCCTTCTTGTCATACCAGTGATGATGGTCAATCCACTGTCTTAACAGCTCAATTGGGGGTTGGGCGCCATAGATTTCTTTCGCTGGCATGTTCAGATCATCTATGTAGAGGAAATAACAATAACGGCCAATTTGTACGTGAAAAGTGAATGACATGAGTGAATATTAAACACTCAACGATCCACCTTAAACCCAACAGCATGTGATTATGTTGTATTTGTGTCTATTTTTTACCAACATAGATGATACACTTCTTTCCCACAGGTGGTCCAAACACGCCCTTCCTTCTTCGGTCCAGCTTGGCCATGATGATATCTTGGGTCTGATTCGCTGAGGTTCGGGCAGAGAAGTTGATACAGTTTGGTGTGTAATGCTCTTTAGGCAGCTTAACCAAGAAGCTTTTGTTGATGACAGATTTGCCAGTGCCAGTGGGCCCAACAAACATCATGGGTATTTCATGTGCCAGGTAGGTACGCAGGAAAAAAAGCTGACGCGCTGTCTCCATAGTTGGGATGATGAGGTCTGACACCTGGTGAGGTTAAGCAGAGTTTTGGTGAATATGGACATTCACAGTGGCCTCTTTATCAGCAGTTAACTTGATATAAACACACTCACATTGGCTGCAGCTGGAATGGCATTTTCTTCAATTGAGATTGAATCAGTCCATATATTCCAATGTCCTTGTCCATCCTTATGAAAGTAGTAGTCATAAACACTGCCTGAAAAACAATAAGTAAACGTCAGGCATTACAAATGTTTAAGAAGCAGGTTATTTAATTGGTACATTAACTATATATGTAAATCAATTTTGTGACCTCTCTCAGGGAAGATTTTGTCCTTTTTGAGTTTGATAGTCTTAGGCCGAGGGTGCTTGTCGTTCATGCCCATGATCAGATTGCGGTAGAAGACATCAAACTTCTTACGACTGTCCCCAGTGATGGTTCCACCCAAAGTCCATACAACGGCGAATAGGAACAGACCCTGCAGCCACATGGTTATCTGCTGGCTGGACATCTGGGTGTCATCGGCTCCTGACGCAGAAATTTCATCTGGGTATAGACAGGAATGTTAACACATACAGTGATAAAAAGAAACATGTATAAATGGTTAATAAATGTAATTCTTACTAACCCATCAAGCAGGTGTACAACTTCATTAGACTATAGGCCAAGTGAATGGGAGATGTTTGAACCACAAAGCGACACTCCCTGTCTATGAAGTCCAGACAGGGTTTAACTAGCCAATCAAACAGGTCTACTATCTGTGGGACAAAAGATCAAAGAGGTATAATATCCTTTATAAGACTTCATAAAGGATATAAAGTGCCAAAAGCTGTCCATCAGTGAGCCAAATCAGACATGCATGTTTATGAGCTCACCAGTTCTCTATGTTCACTGCTCAGGCTTTCAGGCAGTGTGTTCATGTAGGAATCTCTGAGAGGAGACCAGCCCAGCTGCTGAGGTTCCATGTAGATCATACCACACCTTTAAGCAGATGGTTACACTCAAAAACCACAATACAGTAACTTTTCCTGACTTTAAAAATGTGTGCTTTCTATATTTACACTGTATATTACAGTTGCTGGTGCAGCTTCTGTCTGTTACTTACCTACTGACGGTAGCTGGAGAGGCTTGTTCCAGGTCAGCAGTTTCAAAGATCAGACTCATCTTGCTACTCATCTGGATAATCTCACCACTCATCAGACAAAGCTGGAGGATGAACAAGACAGAGGCATCCTATTTAAAGGCTGTAAATCTAATGTAAATCCTTTACAAAAACTATGAATGTCTGCACTAAATTTCATTAATTCGTTGAGATAACTTGTGGATCAAAATGTTTCACTAAAAGCAACAAGCAATTGACCAACTAATTGTTAACATTTCACAGCAGCAGTAAGAAACAAACTACAGCGAGTAAAGCATCAAAGTGGCCTGTACCTTCTTGTTGTCATCCAGCACAGTATTCATGTTCTCAATCCAGACAGCATCAATGGGCCCATCAAAGATGATCCATTGTCGATTTTCTGAGGTGGAGATCGCCTGATCCCTGTAGGAGGTGGCCAGTACTCCATCAGACCACTCATGGCTGACTGGATCAAAGCAGCCATACAGCTGGCCCATGGTGATGGCCTTGGGGTTGATAATGCAGAAATCCACAGCAAACTCCTCCATCAACTTGGCTGAAAAAGTGAAATGAGAGAGAACAAACTCTTAGAAATCAAAACTGAAACCGAATCATATATTTGCTAATGGCTTGCTAGGGGTCAATTTATGATTAAAAACAAAACAAACAAAAAAACAACACAGTGCAACAAAAGATAAATATTTATTGAAATACCAACCTTCATAAAGGTCTCCAAGGGCAGCAGCAAGAACTTTATATGCAGAAGTCTTTCCTCCTAGAGGGTCTCCTACTATCATGAAGCCATGGCGCACCAACATCATCTCATACACCTACACATCATCATAAATCAAAGTCTTATTATATTTAACTGGTGTAAGTATACCGTTTCAACACAGTTGCATTGCTTGGCAACACTGTGAAATGGTCGAAAACAATTAAGCAAACATTTTTTACAAGTCCTCATTGGTACCTGAATAATTTTGCCAATGAACCATGGGACGGACTGGAGTTTGAGCTTAGCAATGTTTTCATTAAGAGCATTGAGGAGAAGATCATAGTCTGGTTTTGGAAGGACTACCCCTGGGAATAAATCAGAGATGATACCCTGTGGGCAGCAGAGGGAGAACAAAACTGAATAATTAGTAAACCAATTGATCCATACACAGAAAAAACAAATACTATAAAATTCCTATTGTATTTGCTTCAAAATCTGTCACCTGAAACAGTGGCACATCCTGTGCCAGAAACTTGGCCATATTGACGTCCATCAGCGCTCTGAGCAACAGCACACTCTCGTTCTCCTCAGGGTACTTCAGCTTCAGATTCCCTGCTGCAGTCAGCACAGACTTCACAGCTCGCATACCATAGTCATAGTGGTGTTGGGACGACAGCTGCTCGGAACACAAGCGGTAGGTGGCCACGATCTTCCCGGCCAGACTGGAATTTGAAATGTGTGAGGCTTGGTGAAGGAACCAACCGTAAGCTGAATCTAGCCCAGGAAAAATATACCCACTAAAATGATTTTTTTGTCCAGGACATCATAAATACATACCTGCGAGATTCAATGAAGCCCATGGAGTACAATGAGATTTCTCCAATGAGACCATAGTCTGGCACCATCATAGCCACCGTACGAAAAAGAGCCTACAAGACAGGATTGACCGGTGTATATCTCGTTCCAGCATCATATTCTGTCTTTACACTTTTACCACTTCTTCTCATCATCAGATATAGCTCTGTTGAGTGATGTTTTAGAATATGCTATAGTGCTAAAGGGACGTACCTTAAGGTTGTCAGGGAGCTCAGCCCTGCCAGCATAACCAGGGTTCATGGTGATGAACACAGAGCAGGTTGGGTTGAGTGACAGCTCCGTCCCCTCAAACAGGAAGGTCTTCAGATCTCTGGCAATGGCCTGTTGTATGCAGGAGACCTGCTGAGCCACCACAGAGAGAACCTCCACCTGTGAAACACACAAACACTTAATGAGTAACTATGTGAACAAATTTTAAAGTAATTGTGCGTGAGTAATAACAATATATTATATTTATTATCATCAGGCCAATTTTTTATTATATTTATTTATATTTATGTAATTTTAAGATGAAACTGTGCCCTATTTAAATGGACTCACTCACAAGCTTACATTTTGCAGGCTAACTATTCTCCTCAAGTGGGAGCTATTAGCTGTAAATTTGCTTTTATTTGCATTCAAACAGCCAAACAACACTGAAACAACAACATAAGTGCAGGTATGTTTGCCATCTTATTGCTTGGATACAAAACACTCAATCCCATGTGTTTAAAAAAATGTAATGTGCCTACTTTTTACATGGTACATTTTTCACAATAGAGGATGAGAGAGCACAAGTCAGGATATAGAATTATGAATGTTCTGATATATTAAAAGGTGCTTGTACTTGAGTCTATAATACAAATTAGTGCAATGCATGGTTATATTCAGCAATTATTTTTTTTTTTATTAAACCTCTAGCAGCAGCTTTGTATGTGTTGCAATCCGTCAATTATCCTCTGTTGAGACATTTTAAAGTGTATTCAAATAATCCCAAAAAATCAAAAGCAGTCCTCTGTATCCTGCTGAGTTGCAAATGATCAAAATGTAGATAGGTGTCTGTGGTGGACGAAAAAATATATATTTTTTCGTTATGTGGTTGTGCAAACTTGCTTTGAAAACTACAATGACTTAACTTGATTCTTTATCTGAGAGTATTTAAGTTTACAATATAAGTTTTATTATTAACATTGTAACAAAAACAACACAAACCAATTTTAAACTTGATATTACTAGACTATTTGATCATGAAACATGAGCTACTATTAAGTTAAAGCAGATTGGGTATTTGAGGCATGTGATTTCATAGATATACACAGATGTGACCAGTATAACAAAGGTTGGGTGTTCACCTCAATACGATTGAACTCATCAAAGCAGGCCCAAGCTCCGGATTGTGCCAGTCCTTTGAAGAACTTACTCATGGCCTTGCAGTCCAGACCATCGGAGCAGTTGAACACCACACACTACAATGAGACGAGACGAGATGACATACGTGAAATTGCAGACATTTGCAGATGTGCAGAAACCACAAATGCAGTATTAATGTCATTATTAAGAAATAAAACACAAATAAAATGCAGATCAGTGTTTAACTGAAAACCATTTTGGTCTACCTGTTTTGCCAAAGCTTTTGCCAGATCTTTTGTGGTCTCAGTCTTGCCAGTGCCGGCAGGACCCTCAGGAGCTCCCCCCAAGTTTAACTTCAAAGCCCCCATTAGAGTTCTGGTGTAGCACAAAGGTAATTGAAATCATAATGCAGTGAAAGAACTCCACAACTTTTGACATCAACATTAGAAGGTACAGTATGTTAAAATCTAATTTGTACTATAATATTGTATTTTGCAGCTCTCCATACATAGACCATAATATGGGATCACAGACTGTAAGTTACCTGTAGCAGCGGTCAGTAAGCGGTGTAATGACAAGACGGGCGGAATTGCCCAGATATTCATAGCCATATTTCAAGCAAGTAGTGATCATGCGCAGCATCACTTCTCCATCCTCCCAGAAGTAACGCAGCTGAGAAATCCATGCAAAGTCATTCAGCGAGGAGATGCGGTCCTCTGCCAGTTTTGCAACAACATCTCTAGCTAGTAGAGGGAAAGAGCGTTGAGATTTTCTGCTAGCTACATGTAATCAAGAGATCATATTTCATCCCTTTAAAAGAGCAGCTATATTACCATGAACATCTATAACAGTAAGACCGCCGAGGGTCATCCTTGCCCCTCCTGGCAGCTTCCCACGCACCAGCTCCACAATGTCAGCAATCTGAGCGTTGCATTTCTCCACATAGGCCTTTAGGTGGAATCCAAAAATCAGTCAGCAGGTTAGACTACAGTGTATTGATCATGTCAAATTTGGGCTTAAAAGTTGTCTCTTTTTGTGGACGTTAGCAGTGGATGTACTGACAGGCAGTGAGTTGGTCTGAATGGCTTCAGATACTTCAGCTGTCCAAAAGATGGAGGAGGCACAAATGACAACTTGGCCAGGCCACTGCAACACCCACTTCTTCCTGGGCAACTACAGCACAAGAGATAAAATGTTACACAGTAAAGAAAATGTTTTTACACTGTTTATACCTATCTGAACACAAATTATTGGTAATGATAATAATGATTTTCTTTTATCATCCTACTTTATAATACGGCTCCAAAGAACTGATTGATGGTTTAATAAAAATAATAACAATTAAATCCACTCCCCAGTTTAGCCATGACTTGTCGACATCTATTGTCAGTCAAATTCATCACAGATTCAAAAACAAAGTTATATACCCAGATACCTCTGAATACTGCATCACTCCTTTATGGATGACATGTCGAACACTCCTCAGCATTAGGTTCTCCACCTGCAGCAGCCACTTCTCTACCATTCCCTAAAAATCAAAGTGAAACAGTCCATCATATACTTCCACTCTGTTATGGCAAACAAAGTTAAATTTGTTAAGCAATATAAGAATATAAAATAGATACCATACATACTTATATATTAATTTAATATAAACATATATAATACAACTACAACAAACTGTATAAAAACACTGTCTGTTCTATACCTTGGCTTGAGCTGGAATAATCTTTTCTGTGAAGGTCACAGTCTCCTTCTCTGAGCTGATCATGCCAACGATCTCTGTGTCCTTAGTGAACTCCAGTTTGGCGATACCCTCAAAGCACTTTTTCAGGTGAGGCTGCACACACAATGGGTCTTTAGTTTGTGAGAGGATCTCCAGCAGCTCGTCGTTGGACAGGAAGAAGAACCTGGAAATATGATGTAGATGAAGAGGAGAGATGAAACAAAACAAAACCCTCACTGTGTCATGTGTGTGTCTGTAATGTTTTTAAGCAGAATGAAAGTGTTCTCTTTTGTAAGTACATTTTTAACCTCCCTAATTTAAATTTTATCATTATAATGTACTATTAAGTATAGTACTAGTGGTCAAAACCTTGGGAAATAGAGCCTCTTCTTTTCCAGGTAGGTATTGAGGCCTTTTTGGATGTCATCTAGAAACACATTGGACTCCTGTAGCCGTTCCAGCATGTTAGGCTGACCTGTAGCCACCAGCACATGTGTATCCTTGACCTGGACCAGTGAAATCACAAAGGCACCATGGTGAAGCGTTGTGCGCGAGAGTCAATTTAAGCAAACCTAAACAAGAAGTTTTGTTTCAAGAAAATTTTTACCGCCTCAGCGATGATATCCTTCCAGTAGCCGTCCACAATGCCAAACTTGCGTCCCTCCTCAGGCATCTGGGCAATGATGTCCTCAGAGCTGAAGATGGGTTCAAGGTAGAGCCAAGTAGCTTGACACTTCAACATGGAGTCTAGGATGTCCTGCATACTCAGCAGCTTGTCCTCCCATTCCTAGATCGAAAGTAATGAAGAGAATAACAGAATTACAGCAAAAACGATCTATTGTTGTGTCTCATAGTTAAACGCTAAGTAAGTATAGTTTACAAAATGCAACAACAATCCTACAAAATCCTCATTCTAAATAAATGAATGACTAAAAACAAGAAGCCCCAAAAAGGAAAAATAAGATAACCTAGTCCATAAAATATATTTGGATCCAGAAGATTTCTGTGTTTTATATGATAATAGTATCCTGCATTCCTAAAACTGGTTGTTTCAAGTCTTTTATGGTAATTTTATGACAAAGCCACTTCCACAGGTGAATAGAGTGGCACAGTTGAGTTTGTGTTTATGCAGAACAAGCAATTTTCTTACTTGTTCTGGCATGAAATTGTGCTTGCATATCCATCTGCTCAGGCGACCCCGTATTGCAAACATGAGTGACTTTTGTGGCTTTAGTTGGCAGAGGTGCACACAGACTTCCAAAACCACACAAACTAATTTATGTATGATGGCTCCTTGACTTTCATATACATTCCTAAAGTCAAAAGGCGACCAAGAGTGACATGTCATGTCTTACCTTACATTCAGTCTCAATTGGCTTAACGAAAGGTGAACCTCGCATTGTCTGTGTCTTAATTATGTGGTCATCAAGAAGCACTTGGATGTCATCCACTGCTGACACAATATGGGTACCCTATGATGTAATATAAAAATGGTGTCAATTTCTGCATGGGCAAAAAGAGTTTAAGACAGTGACAGCAATATTACCAACATGTCAATTTCTTGTAACATTTCAACATTGACGATGTAATTCTTTGGAGGAAGTTACAATGACTTTTAAGTGAAAGCATTGTGATTATATACGTGTTTGTCATACTGTATCTCTGTATGGAGTGAAACAGAACTGGAGCTCATCCCATTCACTTTTCATCTTCTTCATGGATTTTTCCAGAGAGTACTCCTTACTAGCCGATGCTCCGATCTCTTCCAGCCTAGGACGGAAGTAAAACTAGAATTACTGCCTCGAGGTTGTATGTCCCCGAGCATATTACATCCACGACTGGCCACAATATCATCACTTAATCATTTTATCCTGTTAGATATTTGTGTGATATTGTAATAATTAACATGTGAATTATTGAGTTATGGCCAAAAGGGTGTTTTGTTGTGGTCAGTGACTTTGACCATTGACAACCAAATTCTATCAATTCTAAACAACCTTCAGGCCTCCGGCCACGGCTGTTGTCGGCGTGGATGAATACTAACATCACTTTCTGACATTGGTAAAAAAATTTCATGGGGTTACTTTTCCATACAAGCCATGTTTTTTTCTTTTAACACAGAACATTCATTTTGCTCCTTGTATGTTGTCCAACACAGTGTAATTTCAGTAGAGTGTCTTACTTATTAGAGAACTTTGAAAGCCCCAGCTCCAACATGTTTAGCAGTGTGCTGCTCACATCCGGTTTGACAGCAAAGCCAACAATGCTGCTAATCTGTAGACAGACAAAGGTGTGGTAAATTATTCACAACATCTCCAGGGATCACAGGAGAAACAGGACACTTGGTCCTTACAAAGTGAATCTGACACGGGATTTCTGTCAGGTGATCTAAAGAAACTAAAACAGAAATTCAGCTGACCGTCTCCCAGTGACGGTCTTTGATGCCGGGGTTACAGATGGTCTTCAGGATGGGCAGGTGCTGCTTGAACTCGTCTATCTTGCTTTTGAAGCTTTTGGCCACTCGACAAGGCCCAGGAAGATTAGAGAAAGACTTAGTCAGTTTATGTGTGGTTCTCCACATTACGTCAAGTTCATCAGAGATTTTCTCAGCATCCAGCTTTAGGAAAGGACCTAGGAGTTAAATGAAAAAAAGGAAGCACACCAATGTGAAAACAGCTGTGCATCATGCTCTCCCTTGCTGTGTGCCATTATTTGTTATTTGTGCCAGAGGTTTTTAAATGCAGTCACACAGTAGCTATGAGATACTGAAAAAAATCTCCCAGTGTGAGTCACATACCATTCATCAACTCTTCTGACATGCTCTGAAAGTTTAGTGCTGTGTTCCAGAGCTGTTCATATGGCTGTTTGTCAGCTATCAGAGTTTGGAGCAATGGGAACTGGCTCTGTTCCCTTTCCAACAAAGTCTGCTCATTGTTGATATCCTGTAGAATATCAGTGGTACAAACATATTCAGTATTGCTTGGGTATCTTAGCTTAGAAATCAAAAGCATAACCATGTTCGTATTTGTGGTGTCCAAAACATCTTTTACCTCTAGTTCAGTGAGAGCAGACTCCAGGTTGGCAGTGATTTCAGTGAGATTTCTCACATTGTTTTTCATCTCCTCCATGTTCATCACTTCCTTTTTCTTAAAGGCCCGTATCTCCTTGTCCACATCCTGCAGCCTCTGGTCAAAATTTAATATCCTGAGATAATAAAGGGGAGGTAACAGTTTTCATTTAGCTTTGGAGACACTATAGTTAGTTTGGTGCATCATAGAAGACTGACATACTTTCTGAACAGTTAGGGAAAGAGGCTGGTATTCTTAAAGCAGTTGTTCCTATAGATGTCAGTGACTTTTAGCCTAATGCAAAGGGATGTTTTAAAATCTTAGTTTGAATTTACTGCAATTCTTGAAGCCAAAAAGTGTGAAAAGTGTTTATTAACCTTGTTTGGAGACAGTCCTGAGCCTGTCCTTTCATGGTGGCCAGATGAGTCTTGCTGTCTTCAAGCTCAGTCAGGATCTGATTGGGCCACTGGAAAACACAGGAGTTCAGCCTCAAGTCATCAGCTAGAATAAGAAAGAAAAAAATAGGCAAAAAAAGATTTATATATTGTATGATAACATTTTTAACATGTGGATATGGCCTAGGTTTAGTTACACAGATAAAGGACAATTAAAAAGAATGTCATCTACTGAATGGTACTAAATGTGTAAATTACATGTCGATTCTTCTGACCGTAATTGCAAATACCATGAGGTTTCACATACAGGGTAGAGTGGCATAGTCCAGGAGGAAGCTGAGGCGGTATGCTGCCTCTTCAATCTCATCTAACAGCTTGTGAGTGGTCACATCACTGGTTTTTTTAATGTACTGATTGAGAGACACCAACTCCTCTGTGGTTTCTGGGGTGCTTCTGATGGTCTCTGTAATCTCCTCATACTTTTGACAGATCCTGGGAAAGAATGTTAGCTTGTAGTTGACATTCTCTCTTTTAAAATGGAAGTAAACATATAGCTGATTTGCTGTTTAAACTAAATAAAGAATAAAAATAGATATAGAATTTATCTGTCACTTTCTGCTGTTATGTTCCATGTTAGAAAAGTTTAAGGAGGAGGAGGCGGTTTCTCCTCACCCCTTATTAAGCTCTCGGTTCTCCTCCACTTCAAACATGATGATCATGTCTTTCAGTCTCTCAGCACGGTCACACAGGTCATCATTCAGCTTGCCAGCATACAGACAAAACATGGACAAGGGCACCGTGACATGCAGTGAGGCAATCTCCGTCCATAAGTGATTAATGCCCTCAATTTTCTGAGGATTGAAAAAGGGAGAGAGAACTTGGTAGAAAGCAAAGACCAACTGAAAACAGAAACTGTTCAGTGTAGAGTTTAGATGGAAAGGTTTAATTACCTCTCTAAATCCTTCTAACGAGTGCATTTCTGTAAGAAAGGCTGAGATTTCCTGCTTTGCTGTATGGTCCAGTAGATCGCTGTATTTCTGATATACGCTCAAATACCTGAAGAATAAGATGTAGTATTAGCAGCTCCGCTACACTTGGTAGTACATCAGAGTAGTTGAAAGGTATAAATTCAACATGCGTCGTTACTTCTTAGGTCCCACGATGTTCTTGTGGAACACGTCTTTGGCTTTGTTGATTAGGTTTGTAACCAACGACTCATTAGGACTAACGGTCCGTAGGTCCAAGTACTTTATATCAGGAAAGAGGTTACATTCCACCTGGCAGAAGCATTTCAGTCACAGATTATATTCGTTGTTGTATAAAAAAATTAAAGAAATTAGATTATCAAAGTTTGTGGTGCTAAGAAAATACTGTACCCTTTGGAGCATCTCAGCACTCTTGATGATTTCCATGAAGGCTCTGTGGATGAGTTCCCAACATTCCTGAAAGCTTGGACTAAAGTCAATGTGAGACTCATTCACCCTTAGCTCAACCAGCAGAACCTGAGACTGAACATACTTCATCTCATCAAACACCTCGCCAAAGTCATTGCCGTCCTGAAGAACATAGAACACAGTAACAGTAGATTCAGGTATTCCTCTCACACGAATCCAAAGACTATCATAACGTGTTCAGAAAAGAATTAACAACTACAAATTTCGTCCGAACCTCATATTTAGTGAAGAAAAATAACAGGTCCTGCAATGATTCTATAACCAAGCTTCGGAGCTGCAATGACATGAGAGCAGCCACACAGCTGAAGAACTCCTGGACACTAACTGGAGCCTCCTGCTCACTCTGGGGTATGAGGGGCAACCACAGGTCCTTGAAGGTGTCAATGAGTGAAGCACAGTGAGGCAGCCACCTGAAAGAAGAGAAATGTGAGTTCAGTTTTAGCTATTTGTTTTTGTTTAATATCAAAGCTTTGGGTTTTTTTATGTCACATAACACTTGCGGTCATAAATCGTCTCACTGCTGTAATCGTATTCCGCTTCTAAGAGCATGTGTGATAATAAAATACCTGAAGTGCTTTCTGCACAGTTTTCCATTTGACAGCACTAGTTACTGCAGATATTATATGCTTTATTTATTCCCTGGTTCTTGTTGCCATTTACACAACCCCATAGAGACACATTACGCCCTGTGGATCCAGTTTGGCTGGCATTGGAGACTGAGTAACTGCAGAATAATGGTATCCAAGCAGGTGCAAATTCCTAACATAGAAATAAACAAATAGAAGCTAGTTTCTACAAATTGCACTGGCTCATATTTCAGTCATGTAGTCAGCATTCCTACATGGCTGCTATATAGTCTATCAGGCTATACGACAGGCACGCAACAAAGGATGCATTGGAATCCTAAAGTAAAGCAGTGTGTAAAGCAATACCCTGAAAGGCAGCCTGACATGGGTCTGACAAAGTGGACAAGGTGGTAATATGAGACTGCGCGTACAACAGGATTAGCTCTCTTGGTTGTGTACATACTGTAGACCTACAAGCCGATGAAAGGACATACTACAATAATTAAGTCTGGACATCACATATAGTCACACTGAAAGACTGGCTGGTTTGAGGCAGCCTGGCAAGTTGGCAGTACTCACTTTTGGACCAGTTCATCTCTTGTGGTTTGGCACTGTCTCTTGACAAACTCTTCAAACTCAGATGGCAGGAGAGGGAGGCTGGCTGAGAAAAGATCTTCCAGTCGGATAAATCTCAAGGATGAGAAGCTGAAATAAGATTTGATCTATTTATTCATCTTTGTATCTATTATTTAAGGGAGCTGATGTTCAGACTGCTTAGAAAGATTTGATTGAATATGTAAAATATATTTGAACTCTCAATAAATGTACCGTAAGGCACACTTCTGTATTACCTGTTTAGCCAGACATCCTGCAGTAGGACCATAATATGACTGACAGTAAACAGATGTTGGCTTTGCCACATGTGGACCTCCTTGTAACTTGTTGCCCAAGGCACTGGCGCACGGATCACCCTCCTGGGAAAAGGCTTGGGGATGCTGGATATGGACAGTCTCTGGCACTCAGATGGGTCCATCAGAATGTAGTCCACTGACAAGAAACCACATGGAAAACGAAATAGAGTGAACAGATTGACCAAATTTAATTTTCAAAGCAAGCAAAAATATTAATTAACATCTTTATTTTATGTTGAGTTCTGAGTTTGTTTTGGTCAGACCATAAAATTCATAAAATCAAGTACTAATGTATGTTTATAATGTCCAAATAAAGAAATACTGTCATTAATGATTCACTAACACTTTATTGTTTTATACCTATGCTCTCCTTGAGACTGAGGTAATACTCTCTTTTGACCTCTTCTTCCATGTTTGCCCTCATCATTTGGAGGCGTTTACTACTATCCTCAGTTTCAGGAGGCAGCAGGCGCATGATGTTTATCATCTGCTGGCTTGGCTGGGATGCCAGCAAAGAGCTGGGGACACCAGTGTTGATATAGTATACATACCTCTGTGTGAGAAAAGTTAAGATTAACAATGTGTCAGAAAAAGGAGATTCAAAAGATTCTAATCAGCAACTTTATGCTCATTACTGAATAATTGATACTTGCTTCCAGGTCTCTCTCCTTAGGTTCTGTCTGCATGGCCCTCATCTTCTCCTCTTGGCTTTGCATGATGTCCAGCTGCTCTTTAGGACTCATGGGTCGGCTGCTGGAAGTGCAAACATTTCTTGATCTAGACTTTTGCCTAGGTGAGAGTGAAGCATGAGAAGATCTATCCCTGTGAAAGCATGAACAAATCAGATGAAGTGCTTCAAGAAAAAGACCATCATAAAAGATAAGCTATTGTTGAAATGTGTTGCTTTAAAGGCAAATTAACCTTCTTCTTGTTGACATTGTTTGTTTCCTTCCAGGTGGGGTTGATGCTAAAAGTCTGATTAAGATCAAAATCCATTCTGAGAAGTTTCCAGAGCACATTTTAAATTGTAATCAGATTTTTTTTAAAAAGGAAAGAACATTGCAAACGTAGATAGTTTCAGACAGGCTTCCCTTCGTCAAAAAAAGCAGGTTTTGTTGTAAGAGGAGCATGCAAGGATACATAGCCCTGCTGCTTTTGTCAAGGATTGACGGACAGTGTGTCGTCTGTGCTGGAGTTTAATAATCTTGAGGTCCTGGGCCCGTGGACTGTAGTTATTTCCAATAGACTCACTGGGAGTACGGTGGTGAAGTTGCTCTTTAAAGGGAACTGCTAGTGTCCAAGAATTGGTCTGGAGGATGGGTGGGTGATGACTGTGTCTCAAGACTATCTGGGGTAAAATAACAACTTGAATGTTAAAATGATGTATGGTAGCATAAAGGTTATTGTGTTATACTAGTTTCTCTAAAGCACTTGTTTACATGACACAGTGACTCATAGTCTTACTTGATACAGTTCTGATGGTTCTGCATTACAAGCCATGGGCAAAGGTGGGGGAACAGGATATCCTTTGCTCTGACTCATATTGTAGATAGAGTCATCCTCCATCTGTAGTTCAGACAGACGTAGTGAGGGTTGAAACACAAACAAACAAAGAAACCCTAGCACTTATTGTATTCGTATTAGTTTGTTGCACTTATTGTATTCATATTAGTTTGTTTCTGTACTTTTTCTCTGGTTTATGCTTTTAGATGCTTGTTTAAGAAAGGAGATGCACTTATGACTTCTGGTGACTAGTAGTTCTCTTGAATACCTATGTTGAATACACTTACTGTAAGTCGCTTTGGATAAAAGCGTCTGTTAAATGACTGTAATGTAATAATGTAATAATGTAATAATGTAATGTGTTCTACAATGACAATAAACAAACCTTGTAACCTTGTCACCTGTGTAACCACGGACACTTTTGTTTGACTTTATTTTGCACCTTAAATTCAACAATGAAATCCTTATTTTTGTAATATACAAGGTTGTTTATTCCAAAGCTATTAGTGAACTCTGTATTTCTTAATTACAATACTTTTCTAGATATGATAAACACACATGTGCCTTTAAAGTGCATGCATGCAGAATAAAGGAGAAGAGCATTTCAGAATCAGCCCATACATTAACATTGTTAACTGCAGCCCTAGCCTATGAAGCTGTAGTTCAATACTCAGCTAGTCTCATGAGGATGCTAGTTAGCATTAGCCACATAGGTCTACGTCACCTGTTGGAGCCGCTCCATCTTCTTCAGCTTTTTACGTCTGTGAAAGAGAAACAATATAAATAATAAATAAGACAGACTTTTATATATATATATATAAATATCATAATCTAACAGTTAAAGAGTAAACAAACGTCAGAATGACACGTTGGTCCCTACCGTTGAAGTCCGTTGCACCGGTAACCATTTCATTCATTTCAACTGACTCAACGGCCTCTCGCTGCCGTAAACTGAAACGCTGTTGATCTCATCCAGGAGCGTCTCCATGGTAACCCGATCACCCTGTCACTGTCAAAAGAACCTCCGCTCTGTGGTGGGCGGGGCCTAGGGGCAGTACCAGTCAAAAGTTTGGACACACCTTCTCATTCAATGGTTTTTTTCTTTATTTTTATTTTTTTCTACATTAAAGACATCCAAACTATGAAGGAACACATATGGAATTATGTGGTAAACAAATAAATGCTCAACAAACCAGAATATGTTTTATATTTTAGATTCTTCAAAGTAGTTGAATGAGAAGGTGTGTCCAAACTTTTGACTGGTACTATATATATATATATATATATATATATATATATATATATATATATATATATATATATTTTAATATATTTATTTATATATATATATAAATAAATATATATATATATATATATATATATATATATATAAAATATATATATATATATATATATATATATATATATATATATACAGTACCAGTCAAAAGTTTGGACACACCTTCTCATTCAATGGTTTTTCTTTATTTTTATTTTTTTCTACATTGTAGATTAATATTGAAGACATCCAAACTATGAAGGAACACATATGGAATTATGTGGTAAACAAACAAATGCTCAACAAACCAGAATATGTTTTATATTTTAGATTCTTCAAAGTAGTTGAATGAGAAGGTGTGTCCAAACTTTTGACTGCTACTGTATGTTGGCATTTCTTTGTTATGAACATATTCGGATTTATCAGTTTATTTCACTTTTTTTGTCTTTTGTTTTATACACACCCGTGTTGGTATACAGTACCAGTCAAAAGTTTGGACACACCTTCTCATTCAATGGTTTTTCCTTATTTTTATTATATTATATTATATTTTTTCTACATTGTAAGTTAATATTGAAGACATCCAAACTATGAAGGAACACATATTGAATTATGTGGTAAACAAACAAATGCTCAACAAACCAGAATATGTTTTATATTTTAGATTCTTCAAAGTAGTTGAATGAGAAGGTGTGTCCAAACTTTTGACTGGTACTGTATGTGTAATATGGTCACAACCAAGGCGGAGATACAACAGAGCAACTCTCTCTGGGTTGACCTGATACTTTACCCTGGAAGCATCACTATCCAGCAGTCGTCCCCTGCCATCTGCTGGTCTCCACTCTGCTTCTCCTCCAGAATGAGCCTCAACCACGTGGCCCATAATAAATGTTCATGTTCATGAGCCAAAAAATGCAGTTTTAGTACATTTGCATTACATTTGTTTACCAAAAAATACAAATACAGTTGAATAGAATATAAAATTACACACATTTCAATATATCCCACTCTTCCTTGTTGGTGTCAATTACATTACAGTCATTTAGCAGACGCTTTTATCCAAAGCGACTTACAATACCGTAAGTGTATTCAACATAGGTATTCAAGAGAACTACTAGTCACCAGAAGTCATAAGTGCATCTCATTTCTTAAACAAGAGCATCTAAGAGCATAAACCAGAGCAATGTTTAAGCAGCTTCTAAATAACACCACTAGGGTTGGATTTGGGTTTATTTCAGTCTTCACTAAACAACCTTGTATACAAAAATAAGGATTTAATTATTGAATCAAAATAGAGTCAAACAAAAGTGTCAGTGGTTACACAGGTGACAAGGTTACAAGGTGTGTTTATTGTCAAGGTCAGGACTAGGAACACCACATAGCCATGACTAATTCCAGTCAAGTTTATCCATATGGCATTTATAAAGGCCATATTTTGCAGAATTTACACAAATAATCAAGAGGCACTCCATTTGAGCAGTAATTGCAATCACTTGGCATTTGATTAGATCAGTTAATTTACATGGAATGTCCACCTTTTTCTGATGGTTTAGCAACCAGCTGTACATTTAAAATGAAAGTTATCAATAAGAAAATGAGTTTGAAATATTGTTCACAGGCCAAGTTTCATATTAAATGAAGTTTCAACAGCATGTTATGTTAAGAGCCAGTACGTGCAACAAGGGCAGGGAGAGTGAAACTTTTAAGCAAACATGCCAATCTTAAATTTGAATCAAATTTGCATAGATCCACTCTATGTCTATGTTCTTTTAGATGAAGATTTATCAAAAACAATAAATCACAGTTAAGGAGTAAGGATGTGGTTTGATTTAAAAGCACTTCAGTAATATTGAAAGCCCTAATAATGTTTATTTGAGAAGGTATCCTGTGGGAATGATGCATGCATTGTGCAGGACAATGGATGCTTTTGTGATACATTTGCATTTAATTGTAAAACTTTTTTTTTTTTTTTTTTGGACTAATCATTCAAGAAAAGATAAAAAAAAGAAAATAAGGACAACAGCCTAGGAGTTAAAGGTTAACTTGACATAAATTGCACATCTAACATCTGATAGGTTGGATCAGTCATGTGCACTAGGCGTGGTTTCCATTGTGAGGTGGCTGTTGTCGGGCAGAAGAAGCGCCGCAGCTCACGTTGTGTATCCGGATAACTTATTATTATTTTAAATTATTTTAGATATGGTAAGTTGCGATACTTGTATGTGCACAACAACTCACTGTTAAAAGTATAGCCGTGCAATCGCTTTGTTTAATTGAAGACTTATTAATCAACATGCTGGCTAAGTGCGAGCTAGCATTAGCGAGCTAGCATTAGCATTAGCTAGTTAGCATTAGCGAGCTAGCTAATTAGCGACCTTCGCCTTGAGAACCCCAAAAAAAGGCGCACTAAGCTAGCTGCAGGTAGCTAACACTCGTTGGTTAAGCTATTTTTAATATTATTAATTGTGTCGCTGACTTTTTTGTCAATGCTATTTACTTAACTCTGTAGCTGCTTGTCAAAGTAAATTTAAGTAGTTAAGTCTTGTGGACTAATGCTAAAAAAGTTAGCATAACAATTCACTACCGCTAGCATACTTCTGCCATTATTGCCGGTGTGCGCTGCCCATGAAGTGGCGCTACTACGCATGCGCAGAAGGTGGCAGTAACGTTATTATTCAATGTGGTTTATTGTTCTTTCGCCATAGCTGCAGGGATCATCTATAGCCAGAAAATAATGGATTTTTGCGTCAAAGTTTACTTTAGCCCAATCTTATGATCTTAAAATAAGATAAGATAATCCTTTATTAGTCCCACAGCGGGGACATTTACAGGATTACAGCAGCATAGAGGATAGTGCAAACAAGAGACATAAGTAAAAACAAGATCAAAAATAAGTAATTATAAATGAGCAATAAAAAAACAGTAAAGAATCTACAGTAACTGAAATATTATATATACAGACAGAAACTATTATAACTAATAATATAATCCTGTAGGTATGGGTATTCGTTGAAGGGTACTCCCTGAACAACACTATAGGGTATTTTCCTACCATGCAACTCAATCATTCAAATGTTGTTCTGTGGTCAGGATGCCCAAAAGTCCAGGAGCAGCAGCCAGACTTCACCTTCCCTGAAGTTGTCAAATGGCTACATTCTTCCTGAGGGCAAATTGACGCCCAACGCCCTCTTTGTTGGTGGGATTGACATGAAGGTAAGATCAGATGTATTTAGTTCACATACACCTGAGCTGTAAAACTGAACACACTGTTCCTGCCCAAATCTGGGTCCCAAGCTCTAATGTTTAGATATTTAGGTTTGATTTGTTCCTTGAGCTTATTCATTTACTGTTTTGTGTATGATACAACTGAAATGGTTAACTCATAGGCAGATAAAACAATTGGAAAAGCGTCAATGTGTCGTCCGAATCTAGGTTTTCCCACATGTGGGTAAAAGACTGCTGTCAAGTATATATCTGATTTAAAAAAAGCTTTTTTACCTTCTTGCTCCACACATTTACAGAAATACAAATGTATTCATTTGAAAGTTTTATTCTACTGTAAATTTGAATTTCAGTGCCCTAGCATATATGAATGTTTCACCACTCGATGTAGATGCTTTCAGTTAAATGTTAAATTAACAGAGGAGTTTCTGCAAAACAATTATATCTGCACGTAACTTTCTTTGTGTTACGTCACCCTGAACAGAACCAATGTTTTAGTGTACTTGAACTGCACGTTGTGAACATGGCACTGCTTTGCTTTTCCTCTACAAAAATCCAGTTTTTCACTTTGAAATTCATTTTGATCTTCAGGTGGATGAAAATGAAATGCGGGACTTCTTTGCGAGATATGGTGCTGTTAAGGAAGTCAAAATTATCACATACCGTGGTGGGATCTGCAAAGGGTGAGAAAATGAACTGCATTTGTGAATTGCATTCATGAGACCTTCAGGGAGATTTTCACGCAGCATGATTACAGAAATTATTTTGAGTCATTTTCTCAAAGAGTATGTACTCTGTATTTGTCAGTTAACTTGTGTGAAAGTGTGTGGGTGTAAACTGGGTTGGTTGTTTATTTGCATATCAGTTTTATGAATATTCATTAGCCTTTTTCATAACTTAGTTTGAGAACTAATTTCTTTTTTTCAGTCACAGTGTTTCACAGTTGTTTTGTGTCTTCCTAGGTACGGGTTTGTGTACTTCAATGAAGATGTCAACATTCAGTCAATCATTGAGGTGAGACATTTGTCTGTCAGACTGCTATTCTATTGATTTTTATCTCCAACTGAGAGTAATATTTCTTCATATTTCTTTTTACTATAGCAACAGATCAGTTTTAAGGGTCGGAAACTCAAGCTGGGCCCTGCGATCATGAAAGAAAGGAGCTCTCGTATGTATTCCTATACACTAAAGAGGAATTGTATTGGATGTTTGGTTGGCAGTAAAAAAAATAAAAGATCTTCCCACTAAATGTATTTTCAAACTGTGTTGTCGTGTTTGTATTGTGTTTTTCTTCATCTAGGGTCCATGCCGTCCCGTCTGGTTGGCCCGGCTCCCTGGATGAGCCCCACTCAGTACTTCTACTGCGGCTGCTGCTCACCGATGGGAGGCGGTATGGCGCAACCTTCGCCCATCCTCAATGGAGGCAGCCCCTACAATCAGGTAACACACACACACACACATAGCCAAGCTATCAAGAATATTCATTTTCAGCAAGCAGGAAGATTATTAAAAACAGCTTTGTCGAGCCGAGTTAACGCACCGTGTGTGGCATTTCTAATGCTGTCACACACCTTTCTATTCTCACAGTTACAGTGTGTAAAATGAAATAAATCTTATTTTCTCTGAGGGGAAGTTGGCTCATTATCACAGCCAAGAATAGAGGTGCAAAGTGGAGAAAAATCTATCAATTTACTTTCAATTTACCAGAATGGATATAACAACATAGAGTTGGCTATGGCATGACTAATGTAATTGCTAATAATATCCAAGTTGGTGAATTATTCAGACAATACCAACTGTCAAAAGTCATTAGCAGTTAAAGTGCACTCCTTGCAAGAACACGAAACATGAGAAACAGTTACTTATTGCTGTAGCAATAATAATCAGTTGTTTTAACATCTGCTAAGCACTGTTTGCTATACAAACATACTTCACTATACTGAGGTTTATTGTGTTCCTTCTGTCTCTCCTTGCAGCCGTACTCTTACTCCAACTTTGGAGGGGTCATGATCCCACAGATGCCAATGAACTACGCACAGAATGCCTACGCCTACCAGGTACACACACACACACACACACACACACACACACACACACACACACACACACACACACACACACACACACACACACACACACGTATACTAATTAGTTAACAGCGTCCTGTGCAAGGTCTCCGAGGCATTGCATTTATTCTCCTGATGTGAGATAAAGGGTTCAGCCTGTCTTAGATCCACCTTTCCCTGCATGCCCCTCACTCCCCCACACACCCCCAAATTCCTATGGAGGTGAATCTGGCTTTGTCTGTTGCCATCTGTTTCACCGCTGACCCATCTTCCCCCACACACCGTACACTCCACCTCACTGGATGGCGGACCAGAGGACACAGCCTGTCAATCAGGTGACTCCACTTTTAGTGGGAGTAGTAGTAAATTCAGTATAATTAAAGCAACGCAAATCACTTCTAATTTGAGAAAACCTCCTGAGACCAGTTGGATGAAAACGGTGATGGAGACTTTCAAAATCCACGGGATTAAGTGGAATTTTGTATCTGCGTATCATTATATTCATTTATTTTTCAGTAGTGTTCTTGGCAAGACATTGTCCTCAAACTGCAATGTTCATACAGGCCACTAGGTGGTGGTGTCTGAAAGGATGTGTACCAACAATCAGTTCTTATAATGATAAAACTTTTTTGAGAGCCTGTTTCATGGCAGCTGTTTATGTGTTTGAAACATGTCTGTCAGTGTTCTCACAAATCTTTTTGTAATGTTATGTTAATGTCTGTTTCCAGAGCTTTGTTGACTGTGGAGTCCAGACTATGATGACTGTGCTGTAGCCACTGAGCCACCTGCCAGGTAAGAATTACTTCAAACAAACTGCCTTCATACCAAGTAATACGGAAGTATCCTTTTTCTCCACCAAAGTGAACGCGTATATGTTACATATTTACATGTAACATATACACGTTTAAACATATACATGTAGATGTGTATATGTTACATGTTTACATGTATATCTGTTAAACGGGGGAAAACTGCTTAAAATACACGATGGACCCCAATGCCAATAGACAAGTATGCCTTTCTGTTTATTTTCTGCTTTGTTATGTCAAAAGTCACAAAAAAACGGGAATCCAAAATGAGTTAACAAAAAGTGAAAATGTTACGCTGGTTATTTCTTTTTTACATTTGTTGCTTATTCAGTCTCTCTTCAAACTCGGTGCCGACTCACTTGGAACGACGTGAGAGCGAAACAAAGAAAGCAGCTGAAAAGGGTAGAAAATTAGCGAGTCCACCCGGGTGTCATGTTTTCATCACTGCCGATCAGTGCTAGAGCCCAAAATTACTCATGACTACTGCCAAACTTTTCCCACTAAAGACAAAAGCCATATGTTAGTGGGTGTAAGTGATTTTGTTTGAGGTAACAATGTGCCACGGAGCATAAAGCGTCTGCAAGCTTTCACACTCTTTATCAAGAAGAAGTTGGTTGTTCAGTGAAGTGCTATTACTTTATGTTGTCGTGTGTGGTTTGAAGAGAAACCTGCATACTGTCAGAGCTCCATTGCCCTTGGTTGCCTATCCCTGTTTAGATGCTTCACATTTTTTTGCTTCTGCTATTAGTTTTCTTCTTTTAAAATAGACTAATCCTGATTTGGGTGTGCAATTGAATGAGGGAACTTTTATGAACTTGTGATGTGTTTTTCTGTCCTCTGCTCTTTTTAGATGCACGCTACAGTGAGTCAAAATGCAGACAGGATGACATCTTGATGTTCCGGACGGCTGGAAGCGACCCAACGCCTCTCACTGTTTCCTGAACGCCCTCCCCTCTTCTCCCTTCCCTCAATTTTTGAGACCCATTTTAACACCAGACTGCAGGAGCTCTCCACTTTAACTGTACCAGTTCTATCACAATCACTTTGACCACGACGGGTATGGACCGCTGTCTTGTGGTCAGACCGCTTTTAACTCACACGGATCACAGTGACAGTCACACAGGAAGAGCAGAGCATCCTCACCATACCAGCTGGGTTTTGTTTATTTTCCTTTGTTAGTTATCCTACAGAAAAAAAATGGAAAAGACTTTTAAGCTTACCCTTTGTGCCTATTTATGTTTTATTATTTATATTTAGTATTATTTTAAATATTTTGTTGGTTGGGGCTTTTTTAGCCTCTGCAAGGGCTCTCTGTACATCAAAGGTACATTTATAAATATATATATATATTGTAACATTGACAGCAATTTTGTTGTCTCAGCATTGAAGTAGAATGCTACTTTAATTCAAGTTCAGTTCTAATTCTCCTCTGATTTAAGAAATGTCATTAACTTGTCTACTACAGTATAAGGGCACTTGGTCATTCCATTAATTTCAAGCACTCATTTATTTTGTTCTCTATTCTATTTAATTGGGTGTCGATTGAGGCAGTAAATGAACAGTAATTTAGGTCACATTATTTTGCCTCGTCAATATAACGGATTTCTCGTCTCGGTCAAACGCCGGACTTTTCAAGTTGAGTTCCACAGAGCACGTTGCAGCACACCGATCATCTGAGTGTTGTGTTTCTAAACCGTCCCATCCTGTGACTGGGTGTTTCTCAAACGGTTCACACTCAAGTACAATCACGGCATAATTTATTGTTACTCGTAAATCAACTCGTGGAAGACAGTTCAAAATCCAACTTGAAAATGAAGGACATGATTTAAAATAAGGTGCTCTCTGCTTCTTTTTTGGGAAAATCGTTCACTGTACATGGTTCACTTTATACTGGTTGTTTCTCTCTTTGGGTTTTAATCTAGTCGCAGGTGATTTTGCACAAAGTATTTTACTGTCATTGTGAGAGTGAACAATGATTCTTTTATATGTATATTATTTTCAGTAAGTGCACTTCATTTGTTTTCTGTGAAATGTATGCACTCAAAGAGTATCTTTGTATGGTGGGAGATGCACATTTGGTATTTGGTGTACGTCACACATTTTCATTTCTCTTGACCCAGTTCTGCATAGTTTTATCGTGGCAATGACCTCGAGCGTCTCCTAATCAGACGTCTGATTGTATTAATAGAATAGTTTTGTTCAGAGAGCCTGGGCACTGCACTGTTTGGTTTGTGTTTTATGTTTGCAGGGTTTGGATTGTTTTGGTTTGAAATAAATAAAAGTTAAAGTATGTTATCATTTAAGCTTGTGAAGGTAATTTGGAACCGTGGTGCTGTATTTTGGTGATGATGTTGGAGCATGGAGCTTTCAGTGTGCCCTCCTGCTCCGCTCCAGCCTCCATAAGCCTGTCAGCGGCTGCTGGTGTGCAGTCAGGGTTGGATTCTCTGTCTTCCCTGGCAACAAGCCCATCATCTCTGGTCACGGAGCGTTTTGTTTTTGTCACAGTCTGGTGGTGTGACTGAGCTCCCCAGGGTGTCCTGTCCAGCCTGTGACCACCCATCAGCCCCACCCACCTACACCCCAGTCAGACGTTTCTGAATTATGGATAAGTCTAGCTACTTATGAAATATGAATTCTCCAAAGGAGACATTTTTGAAAAACAAAAACACCTCCAACCCTGATAACCTTAATGGGAGACCCACATCCTTGTGTGACTAACACACTGTACCAAAACACTTTGACTATCAAGGCAAACATATCAGAAAACAGTGCAAGCAGCTTGTCTGTGTGCTACTCTGTGCATTTCATCCTTACTTTTCTAAGTCATTTACCATCACTGGGGATGTTTTATCATTTTTAAAGCCCACAATATGATTCATATTGGTTATCAAAGTGTCTCAGAGTATTTAAACCCGGAGAGCAGCGGTTGAGAAACAACTGGGAGGAGGGAGGAAGAGTGTAAAAAGCCTCTATTCCCCTCCTCCTCCTCCTCCTCCTCCTCACAGGCTGGTGACGGAGCGGTAGGACGGAGTGTTTATCATGAGCCGGCCGTGAGATTCATCAGCACTCGGTTGTAGTTTTCTAAATGGAGGATTTCGGTGTTTTTGGTTCCCATTGGATCGCAGCACCTGTGTCCAGTGACGGGGACAGACAGTGAGGACACTGACAGAGAGGAGGGACGCACATCCACATCCACAGGCTCAGGTGTGAGGAAGCTTTCAGTCCACTTCACACTCCTGCAAACTGTGAACGACTTGATTAGTGAGTATAACTCTTGACCCCCCAAAAAAAAAAAAAATATATATATATATTTTACACATTTTCTTAAAGAAAGAATGTTGTTGATGTATTATTATTTGGCAATAAGAGTGACCGGAATTTGGACCATGTGAGTGTAATTTACTGTGGTATATTAGACATTACAGCTTTAAAAAAAAAAAAAAAAAAAAACTTAAAGAGTTAACGAGATTTGGTATATATTCCGTAATAACATGGAGGTCAGGTCAGGAGTCATAGATAAGTCTTAGGAACCCTTTCACAATAAAACACTTATTGTGACAGAGAGAAACGTTCAGCCGGTCGTGTGATTTGTGTGATGTTATGTGCCATTTGTTATTCGGAATGAATAAACCTGCTGTCACAGGTCGAAGGGAACTCAAGATATGCGTGACGGAGTAAATGTGTCGAGCGCAGATGGAAGAGGTGTGTGTGTGTGTGTGTGTGTGTGTGTGTGTGTGTGTGTGTGTGTGTGTGTGTGTGTGTGTGTGTGTGTGTGTGTGTGTGTGTGTGTGTGTGTGTGTGTGTGTGTGTGTGTGTGTGTGTGTGTGTGTGTGTGTGTGTGTGTGTGTGTGTGTGTGTGTGTGTGTGTGTGCGTGAGAATGAGGAGGGTTTGGTGTGTAAGCGACCTGCCATGTATCATTTCCCGTTCACTAAACTAGCTGCGTTAACGGGCAGCACCGTGCAGCCACGTGTGTGTGTGTGAGAGAGAGAGAGAGAGAGAGAATGTGTGTGTGTGTGTGTGAGAGAGAGAGTGTGTGAGTGAGTGTGTGTGTGTGAGTGTGAGTGAGTGAATGTGTGTGTGTGTGTGTGTGTGTGTGGTGAAAGAGGCTGAGGTTGAACGCACCACAGAGGGAAAATCAGAAAACATGTAATTTCAAGCCAGGCTGCACCCACAAAATGCAAAGGGGCATCAATTAGTTACATGGTTATGTATGGGTGCTCAACATACATCTTAGGAATCTATTTGGAAGCACTTGGGGGAAAAAAAAAAAAGCACTCATTAGTGGAGTGAGTGACATCCAGTTCATTATACAGGAAGACTTAAAATGATGGATTCAAGTACCTTACAGCCCACCTCATGGTTTAGTCAATTGATGCTCCCAGTCCAAACGGTCTTCCTTTGTTGATAAACTGTTCTTTTTTAGAGTGAAATAGGCTGTGCAAGGAGCTGCGCAATAGACCAATACATCAATGTCATAATTTGTTTTTTATCCTCCCCATGCAGCCTCATTAAAACACCGTTTGAGGTGACTACTTTGTTGCTTGCGGGAATCGCACCTCCCTCCAGGCGACTTGACATGCTCCCAGTCTGCTCTCCGTCTGTCTTCCTCGATCTTTCTGTCTGTCCCCCCCGTCCTTCCCTTTCTGCCCCCCCAAACCGCATCCTTGGATAGAAACTGAGTGGAGCTCCAACCCAGTGGGAGGGAAGCCCACTCCCCACTCCCCAGGACTCAGTCTGTCACCTCCAATTTTGAAATGCAGTGAAACACTTCCAATATAATACAATAATGATGTGTTAATAATAATGCAATGGTTTCACTGACATGTCTTTGTGTTTTTGCTGTCAAATCATCTCACAACTATAAAATGGGACATGATTCAGAGTCAAACTGCTGATAGGCTTTAATTAGTTTTGCATAGAAAAGTGTTCTCACAAGCAGCAGGAATTATGCCTCCAAGCAGACCCATAAAATCCAATAATAAAGGGGACTGGAATCCAGTAAATACAGTTTTATTTGCTGATGATTGCTATAAATCAGTTCAGTGCATCAGCTGAGAAATGGAACACAACCAGCCATGACTGTATATTTTATATAGAAAAACAAACCTTACACTCTTCCTTAGGTGGCATGCAGTATAGTTGTAGTCCACAAAGATGTCAGAAAGTCTGGGCCTTTTGGTAACCGCTCACACGAGACCCTGAAATAATAAAATATCAACTCATTTGTGTGTTGCAACCACACTGGTTAAAGTCTGGCTGTGAAAAGCCCACTTTTTTGTTTGAGGACATCAGACTGGCAAGTTCATATAAACCTATTTATTCTAACCTCCACTTGTGTAGCATTTTTCTGAATGTCACACTACTTCTTGCATTGGACCCTATTATTAATGCTAATGCAGATTTAATAAGAACATAATTCATAGGAGGCAGTGGTTTGGAGACATGTGTAAGAGCAGCGTAGCATTTTCTCTGCTAAGCCCATCATTATTGGGATGCTTCAAAGTGCATCACCACAATTATACTGTGACCACAGAAAATACTGATTGGCTGGCAGGTGAAGATATTATATTGGGACTAGCTATATTGTTTAATCAGCCAGTATATTAGCCTGTAATTGGCTTACTGCGTTTTTTCAATATGGGTGTATACAGCGGTTTAAAAATAAAAAGGAATTGCAGTACGGAAACATTGAGATATGTTTTAGGTCATTTAGAAACCGTGTCATTATTGCTTACTTATTTCTCATCATAACAGCTGTTGCTAGTCAGCACAGTAGTGGATTATGATGGATGGGGTTTAAATATATATTCATCATATACAGTACATTGTAGATAGAATAAAGAATAGAGAGTTTTCAGACGGATTGGACTATAGAATGTGAATCTTAGCCTCCTGTATTTACTGTTAATTTCCCCAAGCCTGTGCCTGTCTGTAGTTCTCCCTCTGCAGCGGATGAATGCTGCCCCTTGGAAAGCAGACCCCCCCCCCCCCCAGTTGCACAGGAGGTAGCAGAGCAGTGGCATAGCGCAGACGGATTATGCTCTCACGTAAATCCGCTGTCATTTCAAAACTCTCGGTTACAAGAGATTCTCTAATGAGAAGCCCTCTGCTTCTCCCTGTCTATCTTACTCTTCACGCCATTCTCTCTCTCGTTTCTTTTATCCCTCTCTCTCTCTCTCTCTCTCTCCCGTCTCCTCCCGTTAAATTGATGTTTTTGCTGTCAAGGCCTTTTTCTGTCTGTGTGTTTGTGTCAGAGCAAGTGAGAGATTCTATTTGAAGTCAACATGTAGAGAAAAAGGCCTCATATGTTGCAGGAAAAAAAAGGCCTTGAGTCTTGAAGGCGCTGAAGTCTCTCCGGTGCTACAACCACCTTCGTATTTTACATTCTATGTTGTGTCCAATTACAGAGATCTGTTGCTAAACCGAGCAGACAGAGTTCAGCGGTTAAAGCGAGGCCTTTTGTTTTGAAACGGAACCGTCGGCGTACAATGAAAAGGATGATGAGATGTTGGATCAAACGGTAGAGCTGTAGGCTAGTCGAGACCAAGACTAGAGCCAATCAGGTTTTATTTGAATGCAATAAAACTCACTGCCACTAGCGAAATAGTAAGTGGGTTATTCCAAATTGTTAAGATTTTTTTTTAAGCGCTGCATTATGCATAAAGATATTTTTATAAAATTGAGATAATTTGCATTGGGGTAGGGTAGAAAGTGAATTAAAATATGAGCGTTGAGGCAAAGGCTGAGAAAGTGGAACAACGGAAAGACTAACTGGTAGAAGGATGCAATTGACTTTACACAGACATTCCTGTCTTTCCCTTATGCTGCTCTTCACATCCCCCATAGTCAAATAGCCTTCATCATTATCATCTTTTGAATGCTCCACCCTTGACCCCTTCTTTCCTAACCTTTTTTCCTAACCAGCTAGAGATTAAGCCTGCTAAACATCCCCACATCAACCTGCATCTTGTCCTCTTGCAGACAGAGCGTATTAAAGCGCAGCCCTGGAGGGAAAATGTTTGGATCTACGTGCTCCGTCTTAGTCCTAACACAAAGCCTACTTGACTGGCTGGATGTCTGTCTGGAGACATTGTAATAGTTTTATGGGACTTAGGAGCCTCGGCAGGGGAGCACTTTGGCTGCGAATTTGGCCCCCAGACAGAAGGACTGGATAGACAGCGCAGAGGATGTAGAGGGGTTGAAGCTCTGGGAGTGAGTGTGGAGGGATATAATGTAACATTATAATGTAAAGACAGGAAGGATCGAGGAAGGTAGAAATGAAAATTGCGACAGAATGAAGAGAGTACAGTTTTGGGGGAAGGGATTCAAGGGGCAAGACTGGGGGGGGAAGTTGAGAAAATAAAATTGGAGAGATGAGAGCAAAAGTAAAAGTCAGGATTAGCGGATAATGAAAAAGAAAAGGTTACAAGTTCAGTTCTGATCGGATGGACGAAATCATATTCCCTTCACTGTGAGACTAATCAAGGCCATTGTACCAGTAGAAAGAAGGGAGCCGTCCTAATCAAGGATGGCGGACCGAAGCAGAGCAGAGGCCGAAGACAAGGAGGTGATTAAGGCATGGGTCATACAAGAGCAGGGAATTGAGTGATGACACATTGAGGAGCTAATGGTGTGAGCGTTTAAGAGGGCAGCTGACAGGTCAAGAGGAGAGAGAGGGGGGGGGATGCTGGGAGGAATGATCTTAGAAACGCTGCAACTCTCTCTCCTTCTCCTGCTCCTGCTCCCGAAGCGTCACCACCCCGTCTCTCCTCGTTTGTCCCCGTTATTAAAGAGCGTGCGCCATTGAAAGAATTATGACTCTTAATTGCTTTGTTCTTTGCAAAACTTAAAAAGACAGAATGTGCCGTCCCAAGACAGACGACGTATGAAAATGTATCCTAGATGATGCCTTTTGCAACTTTGTAACCTTTCGAAAGGCACGTACCATGCAATCAAAGCTGTAAGTCACCAAACGTGCACACACACGCGCACACTCACTCACACTCACACACACGCACAGTTACACTCACCAGCCTTAATGTCTGTCTGTTAGGATCGTTAGCCGAGTTAATGTCTGTGCACTTGGCCTATTGGGAGTTACAGTACTGTGGCATTCTCCATGCTCCCTAAACAGATACAGAGATGCAGATATAGACCTGCCTCTGGGGAAGACATACGCACGCACACACCCACGCACACACAGACATGCAGATGCGTCGCACCTCACGGTGTGGCTCTTACAAGCCGTGGCAGACGGGAATATTAAGCGCAAGTATGGTGATGGTTTGAGGGCACCGACGCGGTCACATCTGATTAGCTTGACAATATTTGGACGCCCCATTTTTTTCTTTCCGGTCCTGTCTACCCTTCACCCATTTGTCATTCCAACCCAACTAATTTGTCCCCAAAACCACCACCTTACGTTTTGTTTTTCTGTTTATGCAACTCAGATATTTGGGTTTAAATTGCCTGTTGAAATTCAGGAGGATGACTTTAAAAGGAAATTTCAAGCTCTCTCCAAATTGTGTTTCCAATCAGCTACCCTTGAGGGTATCTACTGGTCCTTACACAGTCTGAAAAGCTCTTCCAATGTCAAAGATTTCTTTTTGGTTTTTGAGGCCACCCTTGGATCAACATATAAATTGGTTAGCAGTGAAACATGTTTAGTGTCTCTCCTCTCCTCTCCCCTCCGTTCCCTTTCTATCTAGTCTCATGTCGCTATGCTTGACAGGACAGGAAATCGGTCTCATTTCTGCTTTAATTCGTTCTGATCAAACATGTCGCTCCCAATCAGCCCTATTTGATTAGGAGATGCCCGTATCACAGCTCACCAAGCAGGTAACGGCTGACACTTTCATATTTCAGTTTTATTGCATCTCGTGTGTGTGTGTGTGTGTGTGTGTGTGTGTGTGTGTGTGTGTGTGTGTGTGTGTGTGTGTGTGTGTGTGTGTGTGTGTGTGTGTGTGTGTGTGTGTGTGTGTGTGTGTGTGTGTGTGTGTGTGTGTGTGTGTGTGTGTGTGTGTGTGTGTGTGTGAGAGAGAAAGAGTTTGACACATACATTATTTCCCGCAGCTTGAGCTTGCACGTGAGCAATAGCATTCAGACTTGTGTGTGATTATCACGCACACACTCTATTGGAAGTGCTAATGTGTTCTGTATATTTAGAAACTCTATCAATTCCATGTCTCCCACTCGAGTCTTTGTTAGCACCCTCCTCTGTTTTTCTCTTTTCATCTAACACATTTTTCCTCTCCTCTCCTCTCCTCTCCTCTCCTCACAGAGATATGGGGTGTAGGCTTCCTAAGTTGCGGAAGGCAGAAGAGAGGCGAAGCCCGGGCAATATCTACTCCACCCTTCGACGGCCACAGGTGGAGACTAAAGTGGGCGTGTCATACACCTACCACTTCCTGGATTTCCTCTTGGGGAAAGAAGGTATGGATAAGATAATTCATGTAATGTCAGTCATTTTTGTATAACTGTTCTCCTGTGAGCACTTAAAATGGTAAACTTTTCCGTTTATGTGCAGAGTTTTCCCTTTGTCCTTTTTGAGGCTGGGCTCTTGAAACCCAGTGAGACGTGAACTACATGTGACTTGACTTGACTTCTCCCACACTTGCATATTTGAAATAGTCATGTGCTACTTATTTCTTCTTGAAACACTTCTCTGTCAAAGATGATGGACACGAAAAAAAAGGATGTCGATCATGCAATTTAACCATTTTGTTTTATAGCTTTAACAGGGACAGATAAATGTTTTATTTATGGTTAACTATTCTTTTATGGCCTATTATCATATTCCCTTCATGTCTGAGATGATTGATGATAACACGGATGATCTTGGCGCCCTTGGCCGCCCTGACAAATTTCAACAATCAAACCAATATTGTAGAATCCATATATTATATGCTATTTTATGCAAAATAATCCCACAATGCAGTGCTCCTAAAATGACAAAATGATGATGAGTCATTAGTGTCTGAAATCAGTCACAGTAGAGTATCTTTATGAGTGTTTATTATGAACTACAGTGAATGAGTGAGAGATAGAGGAGGCGATTCCAGAAACGGCTCAAATGAAAAGAACAAATCTTGTCATTAGATGCAGCAGACCTGATTCACATTTTTCCCAGTTCCATTCTAGCGAAGGGAAACAAGCTCCAAGAAATGTGTCTTCACATTTGGCCGTAATTCAAAGGAATTGTTTTTACTGAGCACCTTGTTCTTTTTTAAGTGTGGTTGTCTACTTCAGTTTTCTGTTGAACCCTTGCCCTGCCTCGTCATCCTGAACTCTGACTAGTCTTTGTGTGTTCCACTCATAAAATAGCCACAGTTGCTGTTCCTACTTTAACCAGTTAGAAGAATAAATGTTTAGGTCAGCAACTCTGCAGAACTGTGTGTGTGTGTGTTTTTTACCGTAACTATCTTGAGGGCGAAAAGTGGCTTATGCGCTGAAGTTGTGTCTCTGTGCGGCTCCTGTTGCAGAGAGTTCAAAGAGTTCTCCAAATCTCAGATTCAGCTTTATTGTGCACGCTAAAGCCATGCCCTCCAACTTCCCCCCTGCCTCTCCTTCGCACAATGACAATACACTAAAGCCGATGTGTGTTACTTTGAATCGTGTGTGTGTTTTTTTGTTGAATATGAAAAATAATGTGTCTGATATCATGTGGGTGTGTGTTTGTTTGTGTGTGTGTGTGCGCTTGTGGCGTCTTGAGAATGTTTGATGAGAATCCTCCAGAGGCATCTGGTTTCTAAAAATACTAATTCTGCCATTGTGTTGGTGTGGACTGTGAAGAGATAGAAGGGAGGGACGGAGCGAGGGAAGAGAGAGGCAAGGAGGAGAAACAGATAGTGTTAAAGCGGATATAAAAATAAAATAAAAAATCACCTCTTTTCCCTGATGGCTTAATGTTGCTACAAGCCTCCTCTGTTCCCTCACATCACCCGACGAGCTGAAGCAGGTGCAAGTAGCTCACTGAAGTCCTTTTTGGAGTTTCCAAATGCAACACTGTAGCAGAAGACAGCAGGCAGAATGCCACGGCCAAGTGGCAATGGTCTGCTTGCCAGTCAGCTTCATTTTCAGCCAGCCCTATTATGTTTGGCAAATTGGTTGTAGGCTGGAGTGTTGGCTGAGAGAGATCTGGCAACCCGAAATGGTGCTGGTGACCAAAACAGACAATAGACATGAGGATTGCTCGTCTTTCTCTTTGCTAAAGGCAGGAGCAGATGAATTGTCTAATCGCATGGGCAGAAACGGCACACACATACTGTAGATAGAGAAAGACCGCACACACACACCCACACAGTGATGGCGGCTCATTCACAATCACATAAAACACTTTATAGCTCTTAGTCAACAGAGTTAGCGTTATCTTTCAACCGACAGGCAGGTCATTTATATGGTAAAACTCACTGACGCCACCTGAGCTGCTTAAGATGGGTATACTCTATTTTAGGATAAACACAGCTACTGTGAATTGATTGTATGTATGTATGTGTGTGTGTGTGTGTGGGTGTGGGTGTGTGTATGCCTGACTCTCTGCCTCTCTCTCTCACTCTCTTTCCCTCTCCATTTGTGATCGAGAGACCAAGAGAAGTGAAGGATTCCTGAAGGATTATCTGATTGTTTGTGTAGATTGAGAGACCTCATTCCCAGCGAAGGGATTTATTTGTGTGTGTGTGTGTGTGTGTTGTGTGTTGTGTGTGTGTGTGTGTCCATGTGTATGTAAGAGGCTGATAGAGGAATCTGTATGTCAGTCCATGACATTGAGGAAACCCACGGTCAAATCCACGCTTTAATTCAATTTGGCTTCCATTAGTGATATTATTTCCCTGCCAGCGTGACTTGACGACTCCTACACACTAATGAAAAACAAATATATTTTTCCCGGTGCCCTCTGAGATATGTGAGACTGGGTGGCTGTTTATTAACCTAACTTGTGTTCACAGGAAGAGGAGCTTAATGTTGAGAATGAAGAGGAGTACATTGTGGTTTGTAATCGTGTGACCTTTGACTGGCGAGTGGTGAAACTCAACTGAAACAGTGCTGCTGATAATAACGCCTCAGTCTTTGCTTTATGAGCTTTGCTCTGACTACAGGAGTGCTTCAGCTGAAAAATATTTCCGTGTGACTAAACCCAACTTGCTCACACTGTTTCAGAGCAACCCTGCGGTGAACACGGGGAGGATGGGAAAAAATATGCCATTTATTTGATTTTCAGCTCCAAACCAATGTCTTATTCTACAGAATTGTCTAATTAGTCTCTAATCACCTTGATACCTTTACAGTAAGTTCCATGATCTTCATCAGTCCCATTTTTAAAACTGATTGGTTACCTTGACATGAATGTAGAGAAATGTAACAGCCAGGTGTAACATTTTAACCCTCCTTTGTGCCGAAGCTGTGCTCAGATAATGAGCAGAAGAAACGGAGAAGGCGAATAAAGCATGAACAGAAAAGAGGTAAAGCAAAGTAGAAGGGAGGGAGATAATAAAGTCAAGGGGTTGCAACAGAGAACAGAAGGTGAAAGAACGAACCAGAGATACCAGCGAGTGTTAGTCAGGTCTGGAGCCAGGAGGGAAGCAGAGTGTGTCTCGAAAGCGAGGAGGTGTGAGAACGAGCGAGCGGGAGTCAGGGAGTCTTGAGGATGTGTGAGGAAGTGAGTTAGGTGTGATGCTGCGTGACTAACGCCGGTCTCTGCAGCAGACAGCGAGGAGCTGAACGCTACTGATGACTTTCTGCCGCCATGCAGAGACGGAGACCCACTCGGCTCATTAAAACTTACAACATGTGCCTAATGCTCAGCAGTGTGTGTGTGTGTGTGTGTGGGGTAGTGTGTATTTGTGTGGCCTTTTGCTACTGTATACCTATGGGAAAGGTTATTGTGACTGGAGGTATACAGTATGTCTGTGCTTATGTGATTGTGATCCACACCTGAATGCTTTGATAAATAGCTCCTCTGTTGACAAAGACCGATACACGTTCCCTCTCCCTTATGTGGTACATCTTTGCTCTCAGAGTCTGTGTGAAGTATTTGGCTCATAGAGCAGGCGACGCACAAATCAATCAGTTTGCGAGATCTTTGCTGCTTGACACACTTTTCCCAGGCATACTCTTTTTTTTTTTTTTTTGAAAGATTGTTGAAACTGTTGATCTGACTTCAAACCATTTTTCTTGATAATTCCTATGTGCAGTTTCAGTCACATTGGCTTGAGAGAAAAGCAAAGACGGCAGAGAGGTTCACAGCATCACACATATTCGCCCTAAATGCCACACTGTGTTCTCCTGCTTGCACTGTACTTGCAAGCCAGTCTTGTCAGACATTTCCTGTGAAGCGGGGCCTTCTGATCAGACCTCATTTGACGAAGCTCAGATGCTGACCAACAACTCTCATAGCCCCGTGGTTGCATTCCCAAAAACAGTGGGGGAGCTCCTGGCTCCAGGAAGCTGATTATTTTATAGTCACTGTTCTGGCAAATATCCTCGACTCAAAACTCTGCAAGTCATTAGAAGGCTATTTAAATAAACGTGAACCTCCAGCAAGCATAGGGATAAGCCTTTAGGGTGGCTGTGAGTAATCCCCATGCATCACCTAGCAGGCTTAGTGAAAACTCTTTCTCTCTCGTTCACAGGCGAAAAAAAAGATGGTCCATACACGCTACACTGAGATACTGTGGCATACATACACCGCAGAATATATGCTTTAAAGTCAGAAATGCTGGGATTTTGAACAAGGAATTAATAAATCCTTTCAAGCGACTACAGGAATGGGATGACTCTCACACCCCGAATACAACTTGTGAAGTCCAGGGTAAAAAAAAAAAACGAGGTGTCAATCACGACACACGAAGGCTGTGATGTGGTCAAAGCTCCGGGTCGAGACGGATATAGCAGAGCGGGGATCAACAGCTGAACAGCCGCTCGGCAGCATGTTGTGTCCGTTCAACAATGCACCCTGGGATGTCTCTATCTCCATTTTAAACATGCATGGAAGAATGCAAATATTCCCACTCAGCCCAGTCTCGTGGAAGTTTGAGAAACAGGGAAGAAATGTAATCTATTGGTTACTAGTTGACCAAGACTGTCCCCTAGGAGACCGGTGTTTGACAGCTTGTTGTTGCTTTAACCTAAGAGTTGGCTTTGTTGCCTAGACCTAACCGTTTGTGGATTTCTTGCTTAAACTGAACCGTCTGTGGATTTCATGCCTAAACCTAAACCCAACCATGATGCTTTTCCTTAACTTAATAAAGTGGTTTTGTTGCCTAAACCTTAGTCGTCACAAAAATATTTTTTTTCCATGCGACACAAAAACCCCCCGCAATTCGTGTCCCTGAACACGAAACCAATAGATTTTATTTCGTGACTATTTCACGAATTGCAGTGAGATGGTGTTGTTCTCTCTCTCTCTCTCTCTCTCACACACACACACACACACATATGAAGGCAACTTCCACTCCTTAACTTCTCCGACCATCAAAATTCACAAAAATACTCCAACACAGATCTCCAACTCTCTTAAACATAAATGCATTTGGCACAAATCACTCACACCTCCCTGCCCTCGCTAGCTGGCATTATAAAACTCCACTGGACTTTTCTGCCCTGCAGCCGTTCCAATGTTCCCATTTGGAAGGCGGAATTTGGAGCCTCCCTTTAAAATCCCACTGTGGCAGACAGTATAAATGAAGTTGCTTCCCAGCCTAAAGCGCCACATAACACCCTAATAACTTCTGTATGCCTTGCCTGAATTAGCTGCCATGCTTTGCATGTCTTGTTGGTGGGTGAGTGCCAGCCGTGCACAGCTAATGACGGCTAATGACTGTTTATGGTGACAGGATCGTTGTTATCCACCCCACCCCAGTCTCCAGCTGTTATTATTATTATTATTATCATCAACAGTGTACTGCTTTTGATACATCCCCACAGACACCCGTTTAAGTGTTTGCTTCATAAAAAAAAAAGCTCTCCTGGTTCCAAGCAGTTATGCCAAGATGATGTGATGGTCGGATTTTCTCAGGGAGTATTCTTTTTTACTCCCATTGTTTAACTGAGATGGTGAGAGTGTGTGTTCATGTGCCTGTATCCCTTTGCAAACTGGCTGGCCTCTCATATGTGTGTGCGTGTGTGTGTGTGTGTGTGTGTGTGTGTGTGTGTGTGTGTGTGTGTGTGTGTGTGTGTGTGTGTGTGTGTGTGTGTGTGTGTGTGTGTGTGTGTGTGTGTGTGTGTGTGTGTGTGTGTGTGTGTGTGTGTGTGTGTGTGTGAACACGGCAGATGATGGTGAACAAATTGAAAATGAGATGGCTTGCACATCTTTTTTTTTTTTTTTCCCTGTGTGTGTGTTTGTGTGGTTCTAGTTAATTTATTCAGGTTATTTTCTCTTCTCCAGACCCATGCAAATGAGATTGAATGGGAGAGGATGACAAGCATTCAGGCACAAACAGACAGCATCATCTCTCTCCCCCTCTCTCTCTCTCTCCCCCCCCTCTCTCTCCAGCACTGCTCTGCTAACTGCCTCTCTCTTTCTGTGTCTCCCTTTTCTTCACTTCTCTCATCTCATTTTCCATGCTCCTCTCTCCCTCTCTCTGACACACACCTGGCTTCACTCAGCGATACAGAAACACACAGCCATACATGCACGTGTTCCCTTAAAAGCCTGTGAACAGAGAGGGAGCTTTACTACAATACACCGACCCTGAGAAGGCGGTTCTCGCAAACATGCGCTGTCCCTTGCGGATTTGCAGTGACAGTTTGCTCCCATATGATAAGCCCCTCTAACCATTTTCCACTGAAGTAAAGGTTGGTTTTTTTCCCTCCATTGTGTTTGGCAATAAGGGAACCGGCTCTGTGTTAGCGATTGCTACTAATACCACACAGCCAAGCAGGCAATGTGATAGCATTGTCTTTCCAACCTTTTGATGTATGTGTGTGTGCATCTATGACTGTATTCATCTGCCTGTTAGTGGAAGTAGAAATGTGTTAGTCTGTGTGTGTCATATGGATGAAAGTGTGGGTTCAAAAGAGCAATTTCCAGCATGCATATGCAGGTATCCCTTTGCATGTGTGTTTTTTCCAAAAAGCCAGACTGCTGGTGACAGTGAGGCTAATAGTTCTGGTGTAATTAGTTTCAGATTTAGCGTGAAGATGCCATGTGTTGTTGTTCAGGGGGAATTATCATAATGGAACATGCTCTGTCTTTGTTTCTTCACACCCTTTGTCCCTCTTTTCTTCCCCCCTCTTTTTTTCCCTCCATCTTCCTATTTGTTCCACCTTTTTTTCCCACTTTTAAATTCCTCTCAACATTTTTCCTTGCCTCTTTTGTAACCTGTCATGTACATGTCTTGACCATTTACCATGTTTTCTTTCCTCCCTCCCCTCTCGCCTGTTCTCCTCCATACAGAGGTGCCGGTGTCATCAGTGCTTTGTCTCTCCTCGGTCAGAGAGCTACCCGTTCAGGTCAGGGAACTCTACGCACAGGGTTTTGTCCTGGTCGCCGTCCATCCGTTTGTCCATCCCTGCGGCCCCGGTCACGCACACATCCAGCGCCAGCTGCACCGGGCCGTGCTGGTCCGAGAGACGCCAAGGTACACAAACTAAACACACGCTTGCATTCAGCATGAGGGCCACCTTTATGGATTAAAACTGTTTTCACTCCAAGGATTTATGTAGCATATTTATTTAGATAAATGAGATGATTAATTTGCAGCCAGATTTAGACAGTAGTTAAAAGGTAGCAGCTTTGTGCAACTTTATTGTTTTGACATTGGAATCCAATTGAGACCCATTACCAGGAGCAGAATTGTGCACCTCACCTCCTTCTCTTGATGTAAAATTAATTGCAGATGAGTCAGCCACAAAAATATTCTAACTTTAGCTCACTGTCCCAATTCTTTCCCTTTTGACTATACATGATACTATACTATACTGTCTGACTTCACTGCAAACAGTGTATCTCTTCTGTAACCCAGTTATTCTTTGTTGAAAACTACCATATTCACAGTCATATTTGAGCAGATCATTATTTGCATTCCTCTCTACTATCAGCTCTGGTACAGCAAGCAAGCTGAGCTTTATTCTCAGCATCTCATCAAGGAAGTTACTGACAGATTTGCTCCAAACAGAAACCATATCTTACATGCAGAGACCTCCTATGTCCGGTTTGTAGATTAATCTGTAGCTCCATTCTGGTTTGGGTCTTAAATAATGTACATTTTCCCCATTTTTGGCCTAGTTTTGTTTCATGACACATATCAGGTTTTCAAGAAACAGGAAGTCCCCAATTCCTCATTATAGCATTTAGCTATGCAAGTGGCATCCAAACTGATGTATCTCAATATCGATGGGATGGATTTCCTCATTCATGCTTCCCAGAGGATAAATCCTAATGACTTCGGTAATCCACTGACTTTTCATCAAGGGTCAATGTTTTCAGTTACCCAGAGAAATAAATCAACATCTACCTCTTTGGCACAACATTTGGTACAGACATTAATTTACCCCTCAGGTTGAATTGTAATAACTTTGGTGATCCATTAACTTTTCATCTAGCGCCATATTCTGGTCAAAATCTCAATTTGTCCAATTATTTGTTTTATGACCCAATACTACTGACTATTTGTTTCCATCAGCCTCAGCTTTACTTTGTTTTTTTATTGCTAGCTATCAAATTTTAGCATACTTACACGCTAAACTAACATGGAGAACATGATAAACACACCAGCTGAACATCAGCATGTTATCATTGCGAGCATGTTAGCATGCTGATGTTAGCATTTAGCTCAAAGCAACACTGTGCCAAATCCAGCCTCACAGAGCTGCATGGCTGTCCTAAGTCTTCTTTATATGCCATTAATAGTATTTGAAATATATGAAAAAATATTTAGAGATAAAGTACCAGACTTAAAGGGCTTATTGTATATCCTAGTATTTATTGTAGAACTATAAATACCATATGTGAGTGATCTACAATACATGAAATGATCTACACTCACTAACATATCTGACATCAGCTTACTGAACATTATGATAATTTGGATGAATAAAATGTAACTACTGTATAGAGAAGAGGACCCCTGTGGATCAGTCTCTTTTCACTCAGACAACCATGGTCACATTCCATACACCTACTCTTTTTAATTATTGGAATTACTTTGCTTAGCCCACAGTTTTGGGGCATCCTCCTGTGTTCAGTGTACTCTTTGTAATGTGAATTCGTAGAATAGCTTTTTGTACATACACTCACTCACACATAAACACCAACACACACACACACACACACACACACACATACTCTAGTGCACAGGCAGGTGCCGGGCTGCTCCTTTGATGCCCCTCCTGCCAAGTGGTCCTGCTGCTTCCTGCCACCTGTCACCGTGGAGACGGCTGATTGCATCATCAGCGCTCGCCAGAGGGGAACGGCACGCTGAAAGAGAGAAACCATCTCTCCATCCTTTCATCTTCTTTCTTCAGTGATGGCTGTCCCCCCTTTTTCTTTTGTCCTCCTCACCCCCTCCGTCCCCTTTAACTCCGCCTTTTATCTCCCCATCACCGCCATCCCCTTTCATCAAAAACCCTAAAATGAAAGAAACGAAATCTGACAGATCTACTGTTTCAAATCTAGCTGAGAACGTCACTCACGCCTCAGAGCACAAGATATTACCGCGGCCTTCCCACTGACCTCAATCCAAATCTGAAGAGGCGTATCTGAATACTCCTTTTATGATCATGTCTCACAGTGGGAGCAGAAGGAAATTCTGTCCCTCTCTGTCTAATAAGTCTATTGTGATGGTGGTGAATGTGAATGCTTCCCTTAAATGGAAAATTCAGCCTATACCAGAATTGAAATTATGTTTCTGCTGTGATCATTCTGGGTCAATGAATGCTCGTGAACACGAACATTTTCAGAATCTCGTTTAGACTGTAATGTTACTGGGTGATGGAAATGCTCCAGTGATAATGGACGAGAAAAGAACCTAAAGGAAATGTAATGTTGTAACAGTATGAGAACATTAGACACTTTTTGGTTCATAGGAGCAGAATTGAAGTGAACTTAATGACATATGATGGATGCTTTACCCTGAATATTTGTTTAAATACTTTCATTTCTCACCCTGTAGTTCAGAGAAAAGCCAACTGAGGTGGGCAGGACACCGTCTGGAGACAGACGTGTGCGTGTCAGGTCATCAGGCTGCTGACCCAGAGGTGATCCAGAGCTACGTCAAGAGGGTGAGTTCAGTATATTGCAATCAATCAAACTACACACTATGTCTAGGGGGTAAGAAATACTTTAACAATTTTTTTATTACCAAGGTAGTTTAAATAGGATCTTTGTGCACCATGACTGTAATAATGAGGTATCTATGCATAGTAAAGGGCTTAATATTGCTAGAATAACTTTGAGAAAAGGCCTTCTAGTGAAAACATGATACTACAATGAAGGAAACTGAATTCTTTAAGAAAAACGTTTTAAATCTATTTTTGTACCATGGATGCACCGATCCAAATTTTCTTTAGTTTTTCTCCAGTACCTCAACTTTGTTTATCTGCAGGTGCAGCTCTGATACCTGTGCTCTTTTTTTCAGTTTTCTAAGGTAGCATGAGGCAGGGGATTGCTGTGGTACTACAAGTTTAAAACTGAAAAGAAATCTGGTGGTGACATTATAAATAAGTGATCTTAGCAGACTCTAGTCCGCTCCTCATCTCTGCTTGAGGCTTACGGCTGAAGGCTACATTAGCCGCTGCTAAAGTAGTATAACACCTGAGTTTCCACCCGAACAGGTGGAAGGAATGTGTGTAATAAAAATAAAAAAACATACATTTTTTAAAAGTTGTCTGTTGCAATTGGTGTGCAATGCTAAGATAGTGGTCTCTTTAAAAAAAAAAAAAGAAGAAGAAAAGAGCGATCTCTGCTCAGTCTCTATTTTCTTTCATGTGTGCCTCTCATGTTGGTGCAACACTGGTGTGACAGTGAAGGGAACATTACGGGGCTTAAAGGGCTACAGGCAACTGCCTTTAATTGCCTGTCTCTGCCATATGGCAACCCTGCCTCTAAAAAATGGATGGAGGAGGAGAATAAATCAGAGAAACACACTGGATTCCCACTAGTTGCATCTCCTGTTCCACTGCGCACTATCCTGTAACTAGGAAACAGAAGGAGGAGCGATATAATGAGTGGAAGGTCACAGAAGTTATGGTAAACCATAATGAGGCTTGACCCTAAGATACCCTGCCAACCACAGCGTCATCACTGGCATTTATCAGCTGTAAAACTCACTTTCAGTCTCTGTGCTCATGAATTCTGCAACAGTCCCACAATGGGAAATGAAAATGTGCTCTATTGAATAGATTTGCATCTGAACACACATAGAGCACAAAGGGAAACCTGATTGGATGGAAATGCACATCACTGAATATAATGTGATAGGCTTCAGCAGCGTGACATGAATAACCAATCAGATCACAAGCTGCCAGAGAGAGTTCGAGATAAGAACTCAGGAGCGGTAACGGGCAGACCGAGTGACAGATGTGTGTGTGTGTGTGTGTGTGAGTGAGAGAGAGTGTGTGTGATCAGTTTTGAAATTCTATACTTCTATTTCTCCAGCACTCGCTATCCCACCCACTCTCAATCTGTCTCCGGTCATACTCATCAGATAAAACGGTGTGACTTTGTGTAATTGTGAGTGTGTCGGATGGTAATAGAGAGATTGTTAATATATGTGATGTGTGTGTGTATGGATGAGTGAAGTGTCAAAAGTAGTGGGGTAATGGGGAAAAATGCGTCTCATTATTGTTTTCTAGTAGTTTGCAATCTGATTTCTCTCCCGTTGAGCCTGTCTGAAACTGTCATCCCAAATATCAACTGACAATTAACCGCCAGAGCTCCATGGGAGGGAGCAGCACACACCGTCACACGCGTACACACACAAATGCGTTGAGATAATGAGGTCCTTTTGTCATTTGAATATTTGATCTTTGCAGATGATTAGGTAGGTTGTTATTTTGCAGAATATCTACTCCGCGTACGTCAGCCTTTGTTTGTGTGTAAATGAGGCTTTGTTTGTCTGACTATAGATAGACTGTGCAAATTTATTACTGGTGCTGTGAATGACACCCTTTTATATTTATACGTCAATCACATCTATTTGAATAGAGTTTAATGTGTGTGTGTGTGTGTGTGTGTGTGTGTGTGTGTGTGTGTGTGTGTGTGTGTGTGTGTGTGTGTGTGTGTGTGTGTGTGTGTGTGTGTGTGTGTGTGTGTGTGTGTGTGTGTGTGTGTGTGTGTGTGCGTGTACACCTGCAGATCCAGGATGTAGCAGAGCAAGGAGTGATGTTCGTGGGCTTTCTCCAGCAGCCGGGTGGAGGACCCTGCTACTTGGGGCACTGGGATCCTGAAGAGCTGTCCTCCTTACATTCAAGCCCTTCGCCCATTCATCGACACCCCTTCAGCGCCAACAACAGCCCAACAGACCCTGTAGAACCACATCATGATGACTCAGAATCTGACCATCCCCCCTTGGAACCTCAAGGGTTCGATCATGAAGGTGTAGAAAATAACACACGGGACAACAAACCAAGAGAACCGGACTTCAGTCCGCTGAAACCCATAGAGCTTAACCAAGAAGAGTCCAATGAGCAAATCCAGATCTTACCGATCAGCCTCAAAGAGTCACTAGAATCAACAAACCAACCTCAAGATCACAGCAAACCCAGCGTAGATACAGTTCAGTGGTGTTCAAATCAAAACCCAACAGACGCCAAAGGGAACCAGCGGTGTCCTCCAGAAGCTGCTGGTGTACTCAGACAGAAGAAGGGCCATCTACTAGAATCCACAGAGAAACATTTGAACCTTTCCAACCAGAAAGAAACAGAAAGTTCGAGCTCCGACAGCTGGCCCAGCTCTCCTGAACTGGACGGAAACCACGAAAGAAAGTCCAGCAGGTTAACAGACGGGCAAAGCAGATTGACGTCGCACAACAACAACCATATCCGGCTCAAGAGTTCAGAGAAGGATAAGAATGCAACTTCACCACCAGCGCAGGGTGGTAAGTAACCTGTTTCCTGTTTTTACGGAGGTCGCTGGACAAATCATCATAACGCAAAAGGTTCTATTTGGTATCTTATTTGTGGATTTTTTTGTTTGTGTGTCTTTAGGTATGCAGCTCTTTGCCTTGTACAACCACACAGGAGAGCTGAACACTTCTCTGAGGTTCTACTCACTCAGGGTGCCACTGTTGGTACAAAAGGAGGCCGGGCAAATCACGGATGTTGACACACACTGGCTCGACCACATGACTCAGCATTTCACCAGTGGTGCGCACCTCATCGACGGGTTTTTCCAACTTGGAGAAGATAACGGTGTGTTTCATGGTTGTAGCATTGAACTACTACTACTACTACTGCTGATGATGTGATTTTGGTCATACATTTAGAGCCTGTAAAATCTAGGCAGTGTGAGTATCAAGTCAGACCTAATGGAACAGCTAAATTAATTATTGCATCCTTCCAGAGTAACTCATGATGGTCATTGTCTTCCTGTAATTAGCTACTTGCTGTGGCTGGACATAAGGTTGATGAGATCATTAAGATATAACCAAAACAGTAAAGTAGAAGGTCTGAAAGAAGCTAAAATGTTCTGTAAACCTTCAGGGAACTGCAGAGATGAGTGACGGGTATATGTCAGTTCACCACTTTCTTGGTTATTTGATCTATTAATATGAACATATTGATTATTGCAGCTTTAAACAGGCCCTATTATGCTATTTTCCGGGTGCATATTTTTATCTCAAATTACAGTTACAACATGCGTTGATGCTCATAATCCGCCTTTTCTTTCTCATCCGGGCTGTCCTGCAGCTCCTCTTCTCAGCCTCTCTCTGAAATGCTCCGTTGTAGCGCTTGCTCCCCCTTCCAGAAAGTAAAGTCTGCCCTGATTGGTCAGCTAGCCCACTCTGTTGTGATTAGTCAACGTTTCACATTTCCAAAAACTCTTCCTTTCAGCTACATCTCTCTCTTTTGTCGTTTGAGGGCCAAACTAGCCGGAGAGTTTTACGTCACTTCCGTAACATTATGACCTCATAAAGTTACGGAAGTGAAGGGTAGAATTCAATCGAGCCGTTTCAGGCAGCTCAGGAGCTTTTGAGCGGGAGGGTAACTCCTTTTAGGCGTGGACTTCAGGTTTTATACTCTACGGACCTTTTACATGTACAAAAATATATATATATATACAGTACCAGTCAAAAGTTTGGACACACCTTCTCATTCAATGGTTTTTCTTTATTTAAAAAAAAAAAGATTCTACATTGTAGATTAATATTGAAGACATCCAAACTATGAAGGAACACATATGGAATTATGTGGTAAACAAACAAATGCTCAACAAACCAGAATATGTTTTATATTTTAGATTCTTCAAAGTAGTTGAATGAGAAGGTGTGTCCAAACTTTTGACTGGTACTATATATATATATATATATATATATATATATATATATATATATATATATAAAACACACTAAAGAGGGGGGGAAACTGGAAAAGCATTATAGGGCTACTTTAAAGTATCTATTTTACCGTACCTCCTCACCTTTCACTGGTCCCACCAGTTTTTGGCAATAGGAAACCGCTGCTCAGGCTGTAGGTCTCTGCTCTGCTGCTGCAGTAATGGATGATATGCATGGACCGACGTGCCATAAATCCACGGCTTATACTATAAGTCACTGTTCAGTCACCCATGCAATAAGTCGGCTTAGGCCAAAGGGAACAGGGGATCAATAGTGAGAGATTGGAGAGTGAAGATGAGCCTGTAACTCCTGTCTAACTCGCACACATCCTCCCTCTTGTTTATCTGACTCTGTCTCTAATTTGTCCCCGCTCCTCCAGACAATGGGGTTTCATCTGTGGATAGTGTGTTCATCTTCCAGAGCTCCGCAGAGGAGACCACAAACACCTCCTACGACGCCATCGTGGTTGAGCAGTGGACCGTCGTCGATGTGGGTCTTTTTGAGTTTTTAATACTCTGGTGAAGATGTGCGCTTTGTAGAAATCCTTTGTGACTGAAGTCTTAAAGCTCTTTTCTGTCAAATATTACATAAGAGTTGAGATGAAGGAAAGTTGTGTGTGTGCTTGTGGCTGTGAGCTTAAATTTCCCTACCTGCATGGGTACTGTGCTTTACTTTTTCCTCCCTTGTGTGCACTGTATTTGTCTGAGTTATTTTTTGTCTCGTGTCCAGGGTGTCGTGGTGAAGACAGACTACATCCCCTTGCTCCAGTCTCTGGCTCCGTACGGATGGAGGCTGATGTGTGTGTTACCCACACCCATTGTCAAGACAAACAGGTACAGCGCTACACCCTAAGATGCCACTGTTACAACCATGAACTCACCCGTCCTCTGCTGTCTCTTTATACTCCATCACTTTTAATAACGTTCCCCATGAGCTGCTTTGTTGATTTTAGAGTAATTTTTCTTTTGTCTAAAACACTTTCATTCTTTCTGGGATTAGGACAGACAGCGCAGCTTAGATACACAGATGGTTCGAGATCTGACAAATCACCGTCATATGCTCATCTCAACATGAAACCGCTTTTTAAGTCTGACAGAGCTGCAAACAAAAAACAGTCGCTGATGTTCTGTTATCTTGTAACCTGTCACTTTACCAACCGCAGCGAATAGACACTGGGTTCTATTACAAGTAGTGACATGCGAACTCCTCGGATTATCACATAACAGGTAACAGTAGTAAAAGTGCTGCTCTCTTTCTTTCTGCAGTGACGGGAGTTTGTCGACCAAGCAGATTCTCTTCCTTCAGAGGCCCGTGTTGCAGCGCAAGAGAAAAGACTTCAAGGTTTGTTCCCCTTTGCCTTCCATCTTTGCATCAAATCTGTCACTCGTGTCTGTTGTGCCTTTAGGATACGAGCTTCATGTCACAGAAGGTGCCATTTAAAAAGTTGTGTTGCTAAATATGGGATGTACAGCAAATTTGAAACCGCTCAGGAAAAGTCTAAGAATAGGCAAAGGAGTCGACCGTACACTGTACAGGAAAGAGGCATCAATGAGAGGGGCTTTGTTGTGGTTTGGCAGGTGTCTGGAGAGATGGAAAGAAAAAGACACGGCACAAAGCGCAAAACTGTCTCACACTCATCTATTTGTTTTCAGATGCTGAACCTCAGGGGTCGCAGCAAGGCAAAGAAGAAATCTACCGGAGAAACGCAAGAGGAGAGAGAGAACATGTCCCCGCTGATGGAGACGGAGATGGACAGGTTGAGAAGATACACAAAGGAGGAGGAGGAAGAAGAAGAAGAAGAAGAGGCAGAGGGGAGGAAGAGCAGGGACAGCGGAAGGAGTGAAGGAGCAAGCCCTCAGAACGAGGGAGACGAGGTAGACGAGGGGGGAGAGGATGCGCGGCATCAAAGGGGCCTCTCGTACCTATCGGGGAGCAGGGCTTCTGTTGAGGACGAGGAAGAGGAAACCGACATTGATAACATCGCTCCGTCTGAGCAGGAGCAGTCGGTGAGATGGACAGATGTGTGTCAGAGAGATGACGGAGGGGTCAAGGAGGAGCTGAAGACGGAAGAGCGCATCAAACAGCAGCTGTTTTCCGGCGTCTGTTGACACATTGGGCACAAAGCAGGCGAGGAGGAGCGGAGGCCTGTTAAGTTTACAAAAGAAAATGCCTTTTGAAATAACTTTGTTGATCTGGATTTTTTTTTTTTAAGTTCCAACCCAGATGTGGTCGGTCATACTGTTACTAGTCATCCTGTACGGTTACCTTCGCTTCAGTCCGCTCTGTTTTAGGGCGTGAACACTGTCGTGAGTCTTTGAGGTTGTGGCTCCCACGTATTGGACAGTGTCGGTGTTGCTATTTGATGTATCCTTATACGAAACGAAACAGTTCAAGGCTGATAGAGTACAACTTAGAGCAAGTCTCCAGTCCAAGCATTATGTGGTATTTTCTTGCCCATTGTTGTATTTTACTACTTTCTTGTAATGGGACTGTTAAAAAGGGGAGTATTGATTTCACTGGGCTCACTGTATTTTTATATGTAAAGTATATTATTTAAAATAGAGACAAAAGGGGGAAAAGTTGACACACAAAGTATGTAGTACATTACATTAGATCCTGACTGACACATGCATTGGCCAATTATAGCTCATCCCAGAGACTTGTATAGGTATCAGCTTAAATAATGAACTAAGAAATTTCATTACAAAGATTTAGAAACTTTTTCATTGTTTAACACTGTACTGTTCATTTTTTAATTCTAAAATATTTCATTCAATCCAGTATCTTGATCACAGGTTAGACAAACATTTTTTTATAAGAATCCTTTAAAATTGGTAGTAAGAAAAAAATGAATTTCAGTCGATTACATAGTTAGCAATTCTCTATTGGTATTGACCAGGTTCTACATTGCATTAAGATATCAGATGCCACAATTTATTGGTCCTAAACATTGAAGTTTTATTGATTACAAAATCAGTATTACATCATTAGCTCTAGTTGAATCTAGTTTTGGTTTTCTTTGGCCAGGTTTTGCAATATCCATCTCTGATCTTCCTCCAACTCAAATCAATGGAGCTGAAAGGGAATTTGTTTGTGGTGCTCGTTAAATACATGAAAAAAATGAAACCTGAACATCTCTTTCCAGAATGTCCCAGATACTCCTCCGAACACATGGTCGACACTTTTCTTACTATTACTTAAGTAGAAAGCAGTTCATATAAAAGCGTATCACAGTAAGAGTAGTGGTAGCACAATTATCAGAGACTGATGTCTCAAAACCAAAATGTCTGCTTTGTTGGATACAAGAGGCCAAAAAAAATGATTTTTTTTTAATTTGTGAGAACTAACCTTTTAAAGGATTCTTTTGAGAATATGTGTAAATTAGAAACAACTATTTATTACTTTCTTCCTGGACCACATGTGTCGTGTCTAAGTAGTGTGACATGTGAGTCTTTATATAAAAACAGAGGTCAATAAAGTGTTTAAAAAACAGATTGACTCAATTTATTTTATTTCCTTTAAATCTCACGTTATCAGCACAAACTGTTTTCCTCATTTGAGGAAGAAACGCAAAAACAACTCGAAAATGAGTCAACAGCGTGACCCCCACTGAGAGACGCAACAAGAAGCTCGCAACCATCTCCGAGGGATGTTCAGTGATCCGAGCCAATCAGAGACCACCTGGAGGTTCCATTACAGTGCACCATGGGACACTCACTCCACCCGGGGACTAGAACTGTTTACGGGTATGTGAATGTGTGTAATTGAGTAAACGTGTATGTGAGATAAGCATTGTGTATGCATGTAATAGTGTATGATAGCGGCAGGGACGCCGGCCAATATGTGGGAGACTGTTAGGTTGTTTTTTTTTTCTCTAAAAATATACTGGGTGTGAAGTTTGCATGAGAGTGAAATGTGAAAAACAATCCAATGTAACTCAGTCAAATACATCAGCCAACCAACTGTAAAATATGTAGTTCTGCAAATAAATATCTCTAAGTTATATATATATATATATACACATAGTATAACACTTCTAAGATCACATCAGCAGAGGTATTTTGATAGAAGACAATGATACAGTTGTGTAAAATAACAGTACAGATTTCTAGTTTGCACTGATCTTCTGTATCCTGTTGACTTAAAAACAATTGTTTGACATTTTGCGTATTGCACATGTTCACTGTCAAGCCGAGAGTTAGATGAGATCAATACCACTCTCACATCTGTACGCTAAATATGAAGCTAAAGCTGACTCTGAAGTTTACAAAATCTGCTTAAAGCTCACTATAAAACATGTTATATCTTGCTTGTTTCATCCGTAAAAAAACAGTGCAGTGCTTTTTTTAAAGCACTTTTTAAAGTTATGTGCCTGACTAGTTCCTGTATGGGTGCAGAGACTTTCTGGATATAGTTTGGCACATAACCCCCCCCATAAAACCATAACCCGGGTTTTTTTTACACTCTACCCAGGGCTTATACTCATCTAACTCTTGGCAAGGATCTATTCCCGAAAAATGACACATTTTTGCATTAAGACCTGCTTGCATAGGTAGATTAGTGCCCTAACATTTAGGTGGAAATTTAAGGTAAGACTTAACACCACCTATTCATTTGTTTGAGCAAAACCAAAGTCAAGCAAATACAGACTGGAAATGATATCAGATATGAAGATATGCAACAGCTGTGAAATGGTGTTTCTATCATACACAGAGTTACAGAAGTTGTAAAAATTCAGCAGTGAGCTTTGAAATGTCTCGCTTGAATTGAGATTTTATAGGTGTGCTCAGTCCTCATTTTAAAAAATGAGAGATAAAACTCCTCTCCCATCTATTGTGAGTCAGCTGCTATCTTCAGTGTGGGTGGTCCCAACGGTCTATCCCGGATCAGGCCCAGGTTGCAGTAGCAGTGATGGGAGGGTGAATTTCCTCATTTAAATGTCCTTATCTCTTAAATATTACTCGTTTTCCATTCTCACCATACCCCATACTTCCTCCCCCCGAAGGAGCTTTCTGAGAATCCTGGAAGGTTCTACCACCACTTCTCGAAGAGGATTCTGTCTTTAGTGAGGCCGAGGTCCATGAGGGTTTTTGAAAGTCCTTCGATCATGGGCCGGGGCCCACACAGGTAACACAAAGTCCTCTGCGGGTCCACGTGAGCCCGCAACTCCTCCTCTGTGATTCTCCCGCCTGAGTAGACACAAGGGAAGTCAGTCAATTGATCAAGATTCCCTTCGTTGTCTCCCACGTGGAGCTTTGATAGAAACTTGTTCTGCATGATGACGGAGATAAATCAACAAAGACAGACTGTGGTAGAATGTGACAGTCACTAAATCATCCCTGAAAAACAAAGAAAAGTGTGTGTGTGTGTGTGGGGGCATTACTTACGGTTGATAAATGGCTGGAGGTGCGAGTCGACGTCTGTGCTCTGTTGCGTGACGTGGAGGTCACAGGAGAGCTTGTCAGGGAACTCCCGACACGCCTCGATGATGGAGCTCTGGGAATACAGACGGTAGGTGAGCTCCTTACACACTGCGATACACCTGCCCATATATCCCAGACCATACATGTGGACACTGTTGCTGTTTACCTTAAAGAGCAGTTCCTGGGTGTTCTTGGCGCTGTAGCAGAGGTGGGCAGAGCCTATCTTATAGTCCCGCCCACCAGAGGCCTGATTGAGATGCAGCAGACCACTTGTGTGCAACAGGATGGAGTACAAGGGGTTGATCCCCACGCCGCCGGCCAACAGCAGCAAATCCACGGAGGGGTCAGAGGGCGACGGGTTGAAGAAGAAGTCCCCGCCGACACGCATGGCCACTCGAGAGCCCACTGTACACTGAGAGGGGAGACCAAAACACGCTTTGATGGGCTGGATAACTTGGACACATCTTTCTTTGCTAGGTAGCTGAAATAAACCTTTTGAAATAAATTCCATAAAGAAATACAATATTTTTCCTACATCGTAAGCACTTTTAGATCACCGCGCAAACCTAAGTTATGGGATGGAAAGGGTGAAAGTGTTGTGCAGTGAGGGTCTTTTGAAAAACACACACACACACACACACACACACGCACACACACACACACGCACGCACGCACGCACGCACGCACACTATTCCTGCTCACGGAGAGAGGAGTCAGAGCGCAATATCAAACAAATGGATCATCAAACGATGCCGGGGCAGAGAGCTGTAAGACTCAGAATGCTCAAACAAATCACGCCGCTTTCTGATACGTATTTACACAAGGCAAGGTAGCTCAAAGCTATTTATTATTAGGGCTCGTCATCAACCACAGAAGCTACAAACATGCAGAGTACTGACATGGAAGGGAAAGGTAGGCAGGAAGGATACACGGTTCATTTTACATTAATACTTACAATTCTACTGCTGGATTAACAAAAGATACCTTTTGGAGGATTTCCCAAAATACAATGTTATGCACCATGAACATGTTTTCTCTTTCTATTACTTTTTATGATGTATTCACCCCGTCGGCTTGCTCTACACACAGTTAAACACAAGTTTATCTTGAGTTTTTAGCTTCATTATCACAACTTGACTTCAGAACTACTGAGCAGGCACATTTTCAAATTTGCTGAGTCACTTTAACTAACCCTTGACAGCAATTACACATTATTGAAAAACATTAGGGGTCATATCCCTATTGGATAAGAACACCTAAAAGAAAATTATGAAACTGATTAAGGTTTAAGTGGTTTAATGACCTAAATGCTCAATTGGGAAAGTTTCAATTTCCAATTTGTAATGTAACCTGTTAGGACAGGTAAGTGCCCACTGCTTCTGTATGTCCCCAAAAAAAGAACAAAAACAAAATCTGAAAACCAATCATGTGATTGTGTGGCAGCCTTAATTTCCTAACTCTATAACACCATAAACATTTCTCAACACCCTGATTGCTCCACTTGTTCTCTTTCTACATCTCCTTTCTTGCGCCCCCACCTTCTCACTTTTTCTCCGTCTCCCTCATGCATACACTAGCAATGTAATCTTCCCAACCAAGATATACTTTTCTAGAATAATCCAACTCAAAAGGCAACAATCTTTCCGAGTAAAGTTCAATAATATTCGCCAGGAAAAGAATCACTCTTTGTAACTTTGGGAGTCTTCAACATCGTGCTTCTCTGCTCCACTCACCATGGTGTGGATCCAGTGTGCTGGAGGGTGTTTGGTGTATTTGACGGCCAATTCAACAACGCCCTCCCTCTGCAGCAAATCCGGGCTGGAGCACATGGAGAAACCGCCCACCGTCTCCACGCCGGGGATGAAGAAATCCACCCTGCACACACAATTTATTATTTGATGAATTAGTCAAATGATTTATTATTCATAAGTGGATGTTTGAACATGATAATCCATATCAAGACTAAAACCTGACAAGTTATAATGTTTACATCACTGCGGGGACTAAAACTATTAGGAGTTAGAAACAACATATTGTATTACTAATATTTGTATTGCATTACATGCATGTTGTTATAAAACATAAATCACTTAATTTCAACCATTATTCTTTGTGTTTACATACAAAAAAGTCATGTTATTCTGATTGAAAATATAGCTTACTTATCACATTTCTAAACAACAGTTTATTCAAGAGTAAAGACATGTTGAACTGAGGGTGAGAGTGGTGACCTTTGACCTCAGTGGAGGTGGAAGCCTGTTCCAGAACAAAGCAAAACCAGATGGAAAGTTGCCTGCTAGTTAGTTAAATAAAAAGTGTATGAAACCCATTATTACCCCCAACGTGGTGGCATTCGTCCATCAACAAGCAGAGGAGAGAAACCCAAGAAGAAAACAGCAATACTTAACAGTTGAGCTAATGTTCCAACAACACAATGACCCACTGTTACACTGGAGAGATACACTGACTCCTAAACCCTCGGAGGCATCATAAATATGGATCTGATGAACACATATGTTCCACCCACCCACCCCCCACCTCCTCTCCTCCTCCTCCTCCTCCTCCTCTCCCACCTGGAGATGAACAACTAAACAGTCCTTTTTCTCTGAAATACTGAACTCAAGGATTTCCATCTATTTACATTCATTATCAGTTGCTGCAGGGCAACTGGCTGCCGGTTTTATGTCTCACCACTACCGCCCACCTACAGTATGGGCTCGTGTACATAAACTGCATGTGCAGGGTACTAATTAACATTGACAGACAGATAACAAAAGCTCTGCCTTCATTGTTGAAGTAATTAACTTGTTATTGGGACTATAAGGGAGTCACTGAAAGTGAACTTGCAAGTAAAACATTTTCTAATGTCATGCACCATTCAAAAACAAGCCACTGAGTCTTAAAACACCTTTCAAGTCAAAGCTGCAAGAGTGCATGCAAACCAGTGCAGATGGCGGTAACTTTCACAAATATATGAGCAAACTTGATCTTATCAAGTCCCCAACTATTTGGCTCATCCTCTAAATAGTTCATAAGCTTTGTGATATAATCCTGAAAAACAGCTGTTTTCTTCTTATCAACATTAATCTTGAGCTGTTCTGTGCAGGATTGTAAACTTATTTTTCCTATAAAAGGTTTTGTAAGAAAAGAAAACCAACAGGCCAATGGTAGGACATAGCAAACACAATGCCACCACCGTGTGGTGACTATGAGCATTACAGGAACTGTCAAGGACACCAGAGAGCTGTTTCATAAAGCTCGCTCAGGCGGTAACCTCGACATAGTTTGGCAAGTTCTGCCAATTTGTGTTTCATGAAGAAAGTGCTTCTATTTTAACTTCTGCTTTTAGCCTTAACGTTCAGAGACTAGATTAAGGATGCTAACAATGCATTCATGCAGTGTTAGAATGGAAAGAAGAGGGGGGTTCTTTCAAAGCTGGTTTTATTCATTTGACCCAACAAGATGGGTATAAAAAGTAGCCTTAAAAACAAATGTAGCCTTAAAAACAAATGCTAACTATTCTATACCCCCTGTACAACAGCATAGCCCCTCAACAACAATGCAATTCAGCTGAGAGGTCAACCCCTCTTGGTGAGAGGGCACCCCACACCAAACTAGAATAATTAGCATTTAACTTTCTCACTTCTCTTATTCTCATCGGCCATAACTATCTAGGATCATATGAGAAAAGAGCAATGAACATACATCGCTAACTCTCAAAATGACATGTAACCTTAGCATCACTAATGAGAATATTGGCAGTTCATGCATTCACCTTTTTGTTTCAGGTTTCTTTCAAATTGATAAAATCCTCTGTACAACAGCGTAGCCCCTCAACAATGCGGTTTATCTAAAACGTAACCCCTCTTGTGTTTCAATACAATGTGACAGTGTTTCTTAAACTGGTACAAAAAAAGTTTTATAAATTGAAAAAGTAACACACGGTTCTACTCACCACTGTCCTGCTTTGAAGCTGAAGTCTGGGTGAACGGCTATTCTCAAACGTTTCACGGTCTCTGACTCGTCCATGATGCCGCATACTTGAGCTGGATACAGAGCCTGTGTTAGGCAACGAGGTACACAAACACACAGGAGTTTAGGAGTGGGTTAATAATCTGAGAATGGACTGTCAGCAAATGATACAGACGAGATGAATGTATTCAACTAGAAAATATCAACTTACATTTTGTCTGTAGTTGCTCGATGTTCTCTCTAGATGGTCCATTTCACTTTTGGAGGACATATGTCTAAAAAATAAAAGGAGGTATTGTTTGTAACATACTGTGTCTCTAAAGAAGTAGAATATTCAAAAACTACAAGTGAACTTTGCTCTCATTATCAGCAAGCGTCAACAAACCTTAAAGGGCCAGTTCACCTAAATTACAACTAAAATTTATTTTGTGCTTCTATGGTTACTTTTCAATTGTTGGCCATTGACATTTCTGCTGTTGACCCCTATATAACAGGAAAGTGACCTTTTGTTTGAGGGGTGACAAACAAACGTTTCAGAAGGTGATTCACATGACACCACATACAATGTAATCTATAGAGAGGCTTGCAGAATCAGTAATCTCTTTTAAACCACTTCTTAAAACACATTTTTACAGAATTGGCTTTTATGTGATGTCGTCGTGTTTCGTTTTACTATTTTATCCTATATTCGTTACTATTTTATGTTTATCTATTTCACTTGATTTTATTTATTTTGTTCGTTTATTTGATTGTCACTTGTTATTTCATTTTATGTCTTAAGTTTAGTTTTATCCTAACGATTGTTTTTAATGTTTCATCTATTGCACTGTTTGTCAACCTTGTTTTTAAAAAGGTGCTATATAAATAAAGTTATTATTATTATTATTACAGAGCTACAGGTAAACACACTGTTACACCTGGTCATTGCCCCTCTGGATAATGTCGTATTGTAGTCCCCTTGCTGTCAGTCTCCACAGGGCCTCAGGAGTGAGCAGCCAGGGCACAGAGCCATACCTTCCAGGTTAAACTCACCTTGTGGCGGATCTGGGGCCCAGCAGCCGGGAGCAGAGCGGACCGCCGGAGGGACTCTGCAGAATGAAGCTTCGTGCAGCGGAGGACAGGAGACAGCGGACGCCCATGACGACCTGAATGAGAAAAGACCAGAAACACTGTCATATGTCCAGGTTTCTTATCCATTCATAAACCCCCTGTGCAACAGCATAGCCCCTCAACAACAATGCAGTTCAGCTGAGACGTCACCTCCTCTGGGTGAGAGGGCAGCCCACAGAAAACTAGAATAATCTGGCATAATTATGAGCGTTTTCCTTGTAAAATGCCGCTTTACGACAACTAGGCACCGCTTTACGTCACCTAGTCACCGCTTTACGTCACCAACCGTGCCTCAGTTTCTCATAATGCTAGCTTCCTGCTTGCTTGTTATTTAACACAGACACATTAAACTATAGAAAACAGCGAGCTGCAGAGCACCTTTTCTTACCGAGATAAGATGAAAGTGTGTTTATGTCAAGTGATATTCATATTCCTCTCTAGTATCTTCGTGGTAACCTTGCTTAACGTTACATGACTACACTGATGTTTTCTTCTTCTTCTTCGTGGACCTGTATTGCTGTTAACTTCTTCTTCTTCTACGACGTGGAGCGCTTGGCATTAAATGTTTTGCAGCAGCGCCCTCCTCTGGCGCGTTGGAGGATGGACACACACACATACAAACATTTGGAAACTTGGGGATGTTGAGCATGTTCAGGGCTTTGCAGAAACATGTTTATAGCAGTTTGTGGAAGAAACAGTGTACTGCTTGGAACAGGAGGGGAATTGTAGATGACAATCATGCTTTTGAAAAATATTTGTGCAATACATTATACATTACACATATCTGTGCAATACATTATACATTACACATTACACTGTGCAATAATAGTTAAAATAGTTAAAATTGTTTTTTTTTTTTTTTCTGTCTGTAAATATAATATTTCAGTTATTGTTGTTTTTCTACTGTTTTTTTTTATTGCTATTTATAATACTTGTTTTTTTTTTTTCATTTTTTTTTTTATTTGTCTTCTTCTACTATGTCTCTTGTGTGCACTTTACTCTACGCTGCTGTAAGCCTGCAAATTTCCCCGCTGCAGGACTAATAAAGGATTATCTTATCTTATCTTATCTTATCTTATCTTATCTTATCTTATTTGCATTGACATTATTGTAGGAATGTTTACATTTGCTTTATGTGGTAGGCACAACAACTCCTGCACTCTTTGGTTTGATAGGTAACTAAAAAAGGTGCCATAATAGGAGGTCCGGATTCATAATTATTAACAAGATTTACAATTATATATTTTTATGATATACATTTAAAGTTGTTCTGATCAATATTTTTCATATTAGTAATGAATCAAACAATGGATGTCTGCAGTAATTGCCCTCAGCTCATTATTTACTTACTTCCTGTAAGTCGCTTTGGATAAAAGCGTCTGCTAAATGACTGTAATGTAATGTAATGTAATATTTAGATTTTACAGCCCACAACTTGACTGTTTGGTTCACTCTCAATGCTCTCATCGAAGTTGTTACAACCATTATACCAAAATAAAATGAGATTTTCTATGCGATAATCTCTATTTTATCTTTAATCACAAAAATACTATATTTTACTTCATCTTGAAATAAAATGTGTCTGCCAGCATTTTGTCTAGGTAAACTAAAATGTATATTAAAATGTACACACACACATATATATATATATATATATATATATATATATATATATATATATATATATATAATAATATATATATATATATAAAAGAAGAAGTGGTTCTGGTAAGTCTGTGCGACTGGCAGCACAGGTACATAATTTACTGATTATCACCAATCTTATGATGACACTCAATTATAACCTGAAGTATAAAAAACAGATGATCAGTAATCTTATTTGGCTCCATCTGGTGGTCAAATAACAGAGAGTGTGCTGTTTTGTGAGAAGCAGCTTGACAAACTTTTCTCAGGATGCTGCTTCAGTCAGATTTTCAAAAGGGCAGATATCAGATCTCGTTTCGGGCTCTTCTAATAAAGCCCTGTTTCTCTATTTTAGCTGACGTTTTCACTGCTACAATGACACACTTTTTTGATTGTTGTTGAGCATCTGTCAAACTTTGATCTTGCTGCGAGTCTGTAACTCTTTGATCACAAGCGAGTAAATGGCTGCTTAACAGTCTAATGCAAGGCACATACAACCTGCAGTCACAGTTACACATGGTGGCTTGTCAGTTTAAGTATTATGGTTTAACATCATGTGGCGTCTTTGTGCTGGAATAATGTTGTTTTTCAAAACTCACTTTCTGTAGCTTAGAATTACATTTCATAGTTTTAATTATGTATCGGAACATGATAAGTTCTGACGCTATATAGGCCCTATTGGGAAAATATTGTATCTAACTTTAAAACTATTTAATGTGATTGTTGGTAAAATTTGGGTTTTCAGTAGTCCACAAAATGTTCAGACCTGAGTACTTGTTGCAGGTCTTTGTGGTTATGTGTCTTTATTTCTGCAGTTACATGGAAATGTTAGCACTAGAAATAGAAAATGACAAGACTCCAATGTGAAGGCTGTTTGAACATTAATCATGTAACAGTATGGTTTAAGGTCAAGGGTTTTGTAATCAGTGAGTTCAATGAGGAAATTCTAGTCAACCAAATATGTGTGTGTGCATAGCTGCATGATAATTACTGTGTTTGCTTTTTGTTATGAGAATAGTACTCAAGAGAGACAAACAAAAAACACAAAGAAAATGTCCAGTTACAGTGAGATTCCTTTCTGCATTCCTGACAGTTTCATCTTCAGTGCCTGCGGTGAAGCTCAGGTGAGTTTCAAATGGTTAATAACTCCAAAAGGCACAGTGGAAAACCGGCCAAACAATGCAATCCTCAAATCAAGCACACAATGCATTACATCGAAACTCATTATAATCACAAGAACAGAACTTGAGCCTGCTCCACCCATCTGTTTGTGTTTAGTTAGTACAACTCCCTCTTCTATTTGACCCATATTACCATCAGCTGTGAGCTGCAATGTACACATTTGTGTACCTGTAAGGGTGGCCGGTGTTTAAATAGCCCTCAAGTGTTTGTGCTATCAGAGAAGGCCAGTAAACCAGTTCAGTGCTTGTTACTGTCCTTTGATACAGTAGCTGCTCACTTCCTCTGGGAGGTTTTTGTGAGCTGACGCTACCAGTCCAACTGGCTGCCTTCCTGCTCTCTTTTCTCCCATGGCTAACACACCACGGCTCAACCTGTTGTTCAACGCTGCATAGTGACGGATATTTTCAGGTTCATCACGTCCCAATGGCTTACGCACATGGCACACGTGTGATGCAAGCAGACTGCTGTCATCACACACACACACACAAAACACACGCGTAGACGGGCCCACGTAGTTTGATCTGTTTTAGTCTGAGTCAAACGTAAATATTAATACACGGTTGAGTGAGTCACTTTGTGTTTAGTAAGTTTCTAAATTTGTCTCAGCCTATGAACTTGCAAATAACAGCTATTTATATGTATCATGATCAGGCCTTTTGAGATTTACACATAATTATTGCATACTGATAAAAATTTGATTCCAGCAACAAACAATACATAAAAATGACAATTTTAATGAATGTATCTGCGATAAATAGGAACATAATATATGTTTTTTACACTTGACAGTCCAAACATGTTGGTTATTGAGCCGGTCAGTTGTATTTTGAAGTTTGCAATGGAATAAAGTCAACCATCGCTGTGATACAGCTGGAGAGTATCCCCTTATGCAATCACAGTTTCAATATCTCTCTACAACATAACTCTACTTTCTACACACATTCTACACATGCCTCTCAGTCTCAATGGGAAAATGCTCAAATTTCACCCTGAGGAAATCCTTCAGTCAAAACTGGAACATGTTCAATAAGACATTTGTCTCTGCACGAGTGTTTTTATCTAACTGGCGTGGTTGAAGTTAATGATCAACTTTCAGAGAAACTAACTGTGGAAACGAGATTGGCAGATTGGGGACAGAGGAAGAGCAAAACTGAGAGTTGATAAGAAAAGATAACATCCTGTGATTATGATGCTGCTTTGACTTAAAGAGGTTATCACCATGCAGGCTGTGGGTGAGGAGGACAGCAGGATGTGTTGAAATTATGAATCTATAATTTTAAGTATATTCATCAGGTAAAATACGGCAAAGATTAACCGATTTCAACTTCTTAATGTAAAGATGCTTTTCCTTTTTTCTAATTCAATGGAATATCTTTTGGTTTTATAGTCTTGGCAAGATAATACATGTCATCATCTTGGGCTCGGAAAAATGATGATGGGCAATTTTCAGATATTTCACTTACTGACTAATTAATAAAGTTATCATAAAAGATACAACCGATTAATTCACAATGAAAATAACCATCAGTTGCAGCACTAGAGCGTTAAGGGTAATCTTGATCTACATTGTCTATTCATGTGTTTATATATACATTGCATTCATGCTTACCTGTGTGTGCAGGATAAAGGACAATGAAGGACAGCATTCTGTGTATGATGGAGAGAGGAAATGACTCCGCAGAGTTTCGACTGAGATGGGAGACGTGAGGAGAGGGAGTCCCCAAGGTATGCAGGCCACCGGCTGCTGAAGTAGAGGGAGAGAGAGAAGGCTCACATTCCTGTTGCCACAACAACTTTCACTCTAAACTTTGGAGGAGGAAAACAAAAAGGCATTACCTGATTCCTCCCCCCTCTCCTCTGTCTTTTGACCATTTTGCTCTCGGACTCGGGCCGTGTCTTCCCTCTTGGCAGAGACCGACACACAAAACATTTGATAATTCAAAGGTACACCAGGATTAAATCACTTAACGTCACATCTAGGAGATGTCGTGTCCTCAGCTGACACCATGAAACTTGGCTTCTACACAGTAGATAGTTGAGATTAAGATTGTCCCATTTGTGATGTACTTTAACCCTAATTTGAATAATGCGCAATATGTCCCAATCATATACAAAACTTATAAATTAAAATAAATCAGATTTATAAGTGGTGACTGCTTAAACATTGGGTACATATGTGCTGTATATTGTAAACAAGTGATTGTTTTAAGGATGTGCACCATGAGAATGTTCTTGTTTCAAGGAGGTTTTGTTTTACTGAGATTTTGCATGATTTCATAATGAAGCTGTTGACAAATTTATAACTTGAGAAAAAAAATATCTTTTGGCTTCTCATGACACATGCTTTGTCTTTATAGCTTTAGTCCATCAACAAGAGCTGCAGCGCATGTGGACCAATAGTCATTTACATATAACTTGTGGTGTAGGAAGTAATCAGATCCTTTACTTAAGTAAAAGTAGAAATACAAAATGCACATGTACTCTATTACAACTAAAAGTCATGTATTGCAAATGTAACTTAAGTTAAAGTACATCATTATCAGCCAAATGTCCTTACTTATCAGAGAAAATGGCCCATATGTATTATTGCATTATTGATATTGATGTATTCATTTGAAAGGGGCTCTTTACTCTTGTAGCTGGTCCAAGTGGAGCTTAATATCACTTTGCACCACTTCCTTTTTTAAAATGACCATTTATTAATTTATTATCAAATTACTGTAGATATAACAGCTTATTAGAGAGTCAGAGAGTCAATGACTCAAGTCCCTTGTATGGATGAATCACCTTCAAGTTTGTATAACATCCACCAATTAATAAAAAGGTGAGTAATTACATTTTTTCTCAACCTGGCAACCGAAAAGTTCTATTGGACGTGAATACAATTATTCATTAGACAATGATACCCCATACGCGTATTATATACCTGTTTAACATTTTCTAATTGTTTCTTAGTTATCAAGAAAACATACTCACAACTGAGTAGTGTCTTCTTTTAGCATGAGATCTGTATGTCTGGATATATGTTACTCTATAAAATATGGGCTGTAAAGGATGCAGCATGGGTTGAAGCCATGAGAACTGAAAATGTCCTGCTTATGTGAATTTCAGACAGACAGACAGACAGACAGACAGACAGACAGACAGACAGAGGGGCTATAAACTACATGAAAACTGACTCTCCCCATGCAGAGTTGGACTTGAGAGAACAGATCCTGCAGAGTCACGCATGACAAGCAGCCCGGCAGGTGAAACCAGCAGCAGGCCAAACTGCTTCCCCTCAGTTAATGTGAACATACAACAGTTGCACCTCTAGTGCAGTAAAGTCTCAATTAAACCTTGCAGCCAGGTGACTATAGGTAACCTGCATTGTTTTGGTCTGTGGCTATTAATACCAAGTAACTGAATAAACTATTCCATTGTGTTCCTTTGCATGCCAACGTACAAGTCATTCTGGCCTAAATAACTGGGCGTCCAAAATGTGGACATAATTTGGCTCTGTGGCTTGGGTTGGGTTCAGGTGATACAAAGACACATTTTTTTTGGTTTTGTTTTTTAGCTGTCACTGAAGAGGCGCAAGCTCCCATGGGGTATGTTGCCACGCAACCACAAGCCCCGCCCACCATCAGAGTGCATTCACCTGGACGAGGGCTCAGGTGACAGACCCTGAGTGTTCATCCAATCAAAGGTGAGCACAGGTGCTGCGAGGAGAGTTTCGGAGGCGGAAACCTGCTGGTTCAGTGGAGGAAAGCCGCTCCTTATAAAATTGTCAAAACATTTTTAGTAATGTGTCCTTAAGAACTGCATAGGAAGAGCAGAGGTATTCCACCAGAGCACCCGGAGAGAAGTTAAAGACACTGGAGGTGAGATGCAAAGAGGCACGACACCTGTGCGTGATATGGATACTGCTGCTACGGTCTCCTGAAGGACTGCTGTCAAACTAGTGCTCCACCACTGAAGGAGAAGAAGACGCTGATCTGTTCTGTGGATTTACATCTGGGATCAATCAAAAGCGTGACATTTACACTTTGAGTGGGGTTCTGAGTGTCCACGCAGTAAACTACACTACAGTGTCTCAGGTAAGGCTGACGAGAGCTTGTTTTGGTGCATTGTTCACCTGTGAATCACGGCTTGGGTTTGCTCCTCTGTTCTCAGGACTCATTAAACCAGTTTTACAGAGAAGGTTGCTACAGGTTATTCTGAGGATTGGCTGCTGAGAAGTTTTTTTTTTTTTTTTTTTTTATAAACAGTGGAAAAATCGCTCCTAGAGATGAGAAATTAAATTGCATTCACATTTAGAGAGGGCAAATCATGTTATTAGGATTTGTGATGATGATGAGGGTGAGGATGAAGATGTGGAGCATGATGAGTGTTAGGACAACAATGTGTCAGTGCAGTTCTTTATGTAATCAAAGACAAGAAAGAATAAAGGGATACATTTATGTTTTACTAGAAATTAGAGAGAGCCAGTAAATAACATGACTTGAAATATTGCTGATGCAGAGGAGAAGATCTCAGCTGAGTTACTGATGGTATGTGTTTCCTCATACAGTGCCCTCCCTCCAGTCAAAGATGACAGACAGGGTCCCGTGGTGGAAGGCTTTCCTGCCAAAAAAGAAGAGCGGAGGCTCCAATGTGGACTTTGACCCCTTTGCACATGCTGATAAGCAAAAAGACCCGGCGACCTCCAAGACCGGCGGCGACCAGCCCTCGTCTCAACAAGAGTCCAACAAGACCTCCAGCATCCTCAGCGACGACACCTACGACGACTCCCGCCTGGAGTCCGTCTTCAACGAGCAGACGTGTCGCAGGAACATGAAGGTGTCCCGCTCAGGTCGATTCAAGGAGAAGCGGAGAGTGCGCTCGAGCCTTCCTTTGCAGGACAAAGAGACAGAGAATGGGGCATCGGGCAGGGAGGACATGCGGTGACGGTGAGGAGGAGTAGATGATCAAAGACTGCTTTGTCTCCGAAGATGCTTGAAGAAAAGGAGAGGAATTTTGTAGTACATGAAGATGCTTAATTCTCTTGAGGCATACCAAGATGTCTGCTGTATGTTGGTTAAGATGGTGATGATGAAGATGACAAGGAGCATTCAACTTTTTCACTGCACACTGCAGAAATGAGGTTATGTGGTACATGAAATATTGGAAATTTGGACATTTTTGTTGATGGGCTTTTGCCAGAAGGCAACAGACACAAAGATAAATGACCTGAAATGGATTTTATTTGTTCTTCAGGATGGTTACCGAAACCATTTCGCCAACAATATCCCATAATCAAAGCTCAAAAGAAGAGATACAGTACCTTTTGTTGTAAGCACTTAAGAGCCCAATATTTGAGTTAATGTCTTACAGTGTCCTTGTTTCAGTCACGGACTGTGTCATCATTGGACAACTCCTGAAATTGCCCACAACCTTTTAACAAAACACAATCCTCGAATGCAATTTTCTGTGTGATATGCTCCTGAAAAATATTGTCAATAAGATGTTTACATTATTTCTATAATAATAATATTATATGTTTGATAATGAAGGATAAATATATGCTCCTTTTACAAAAAAAAAAAGTTGATTCTAAAGGGTTAGAAGGATGTTTATAAATGTGTAAAATGATTTCATAATTATGTGTGAAAAGAAATCGGTTAGCGGAAGAAATTAAATGATGCTTGTGAGCAGCTTTTAGTCAGATGCACGACACTTGCCAGCGAAATGCATAAAAAAAACTTTAAATGAAGGATGAAATTGTTTTTATGACATTATGGGTCCAGCTGAAGTAAGAAACTATAATGTTGTGATATCCAGCTGAATGAGCCATGTAGCTAAAGAAGTAAGACCCAGATGTAGTTTGCTTTGCAGGACTACTGTGTTTTGGACCAGCTGTGAATACTTAAATGAAGGCAACATATGAGAAATAAATCTGATAACTGCATCAGTGTGTGTATGTGCATGTGCTTTATTATAATGTTCAATCACAATCCAATGGCTCAACTTTGACAGCGCAAGGCTGACTTTGACCAAAAACCAGACCTTTTTGCAGTTACATTACAAGAAAGTCTCCTGAACACAGAAGAAAAAGTGCCTTTCAAACCTCTTGGCATCCGTGTTGTGGCCCCGTCATCGCTTTCCTGGAAGATACAATGAGCAGGGCCAACGTGTGATTATCGTGTTGTCTGAAAAAGGTAATTACAAGGAATTTGTGCCATGTGTATATATAGCATCTTCAGTGTCAAACTCAGGCTTAAGTTACACTGTTTGGCCACTTAAAAGGGAGGAGCATGCCTGTATCACTGCATTCCTTTGTCCCTCTTGAGGTTTAAGGTGTGTTTGTGTCGAAGAGTTTTGACTGATGCGTCATTTAAAATCACTTTTTGATTCTCAGATGTTATGCATTGATATCTAAGTATCAGCTCGTAAAGGGAAACAGGTTATTTGATATTGAAGGAACGCCTTTGAAATAAGGATATTTTTCAACACAAGGGGGCGAAGATGTGCAATACTAGTCGAAAAAATAGAGTTGAGTAGAACTAAAATACTGTGAGTGTAAGAGAGTCCATGGAGGACAGAGAAGTCACTTCTCCTCCGCACCAGGTCTCGAACCTGCGTACAGGTTGTTCTGTTCCACGCTGGTGTGATTCAAGGTGAGGGGAAGTTTCTTGGCAACTCCAGGATGAAGTGAGGCAACGACTCAGATGATGGTCCCCCACCTCCCTCTCACTGGTCCCGTGGTGGGTGCGGTGAGGTGTGGCCTCCTGCAGGGAGGGGATAAGCAGCCAGAGCCAGATAGAGACCGCTGTACACGACCGATATTCCATGTTTTATTTTTTATTTTTTTCCCAGCATCTGCTGTGTGGACACCAACGTGAAGTAAAAATGAGAAGTTTGTGGAACTTTTAGTTATTGTCAGCCCAAAACTCCGGATACCGTGTTGTCCTCATTGGACTATAAATAAGGCTGTGGAGAGGCTGTGAGGTCAGTGCGCTGCGGTCTGTCCCACTGAAGCTCTCTCTCTCTCTCTCTCTCTCTCTGCTAACAGGTGGATATTTTCGTTAAGGTAAGACAACGCTGCTTACTAATTGTTTATGTACACTTGTATGCGTAATTCTTATTTCTGCTAAATTAAATGTGGAAATATTAAGGAGGGACAAGGGTTTCAACAGGAACTGTGTATTCAAGCACCTTGTCTTATCTACTCAAATGTGCACCAAGGTTTTAGTGGATATGTATTTGAGATTTTTTGTCTTCTCTTTGCACATTTGATGGAGTTGACAAAATACACAGATCAGCATTAAGTAATGATATAACAATAGATGAGGAACATTTCAGGTTTAAAAAATGTTATCCTACAAGATGTTGTTATTGAACTACAATATAACTCAAATGTATTTTTTTTTAGAATTTGGGAAGTGCACGATAGAAAGTAGGCTACTTTCAACATACCTATCACAGACACAGACCACATGAAAATACATTAATTTGCGGCCTTGGCCTCTGACTCCCCAAACAGCACATTATAGCTACACCATCTCCATTCATTAATACAATAAATATTCAGTACCTTTTTCCCCAAGTCAGTTAGGACAGCCTCAGCTGGGGCTCCATGTTCTCAATCTTTATTCATGTCTTTCACATTAAAAATGTGTAGAAATAACTGAATGTAAAGGCTGCAGCAGCTCCCACTTCCAGCTGATTTTGTGTGTGTCATCAGATCTTCTTTGCTTCAGGAAGACAGCAGGAAGAACAAGCCTTTCTACAGGTCAATGAAAAACAGCTGGTGTTAGAGGATCATTTCCACTCAGTGTCCCACCTGTTCCTTTAGAGCTCAGCTGACCTGTGTCCAGCTTTGCCACACAGTGTCACAGAGGCTGCTTGACACAGATATGAAGATAGAAATAGCAACGGAGGACAGTCTGCCAGTTACATAGACGGGAGGGCAGACTTGTACACGCACACACATGGACAAAAACAAGAGGGACAGATACGTAGAGGCTCAACAGAAAAAGGTTCTGTTCTGTGTTTTATTAAATTGCTCAGGAGGAGCATGTGCAAATTCCACAGAAAACCCAATGTGCACAAACCTCGCTGTGTTTTCAGTCTCTCACAGCCATGCAAGACAGCTCGTCAAGAATTTATGATGTCAGGAAAGTGTGGAGATCTCAGGGACTCGCTGAGTGGCCAACAATATGTGGAGATTAAAAGATGGTGACATAATCTGGGACATGAACTGTTCCTGGAAAGCTGCTGTTTGGCCGACGGTGCTTATCACTTTGATAACTGAACCAGTTGCTCTTGATGAATCATGAGACACCTTGTAACAACAGTAAAACACTGGGGGAGGGAAAAAAAGAACAATGTGTGTGCTTGCCTTTTTCCTGTGGAGTTTCCTCAATGTGTTTTCCATTCACTTACTTCACTGAAGTCCCTCTGGTCACAGAGCGACTGAAGGGTAGGGGTCCATTACTTTTCCAACAACACTCTCCATTGTTCCTCTCCCAAGTCCTGCCACAGAGCATTGTGGGAAGACAGAGGGGAGGGGGGATGTGTCAGATTTCTCTAGAGAGGATGGAGCGCTCGCTGCTTCCTGTTTTGCCCTCTACGCTGGCTAAAGCTCTTCCTGTTCAGGGAAGAGGGTAGGAGGTCATCGATTGTGCCCCTTTACACAGTAGCAGCTTCTGGAGTAAACGTCCTAGAAGGTGGTCAGTGGTCGTGGTGCAGGAATAGGATGGCAGTCATAGGGTGTGCATTGTCTTCTGCAGGTATCTGAGGCCTCAGCATGCCAGTCCCCCTCCTCCTCCTCCTCCTCCTCCTCCTCCTCCTCCCCTGGCTCCACCTCCTCCTCCGCCGCCCAGCGCTGCCCTGCCACCGGTAAGAGGGTCTCTCTCTAACTGTCTCTCAGGCAACTGCAAACACTCACTCGTGTCCTTCTCACTGACCATCAACCATCACCTGTAGGTTGTTTGCATTATTGATTGAGGTAATACACACACACACACACACACGCACACACACACACACACACACACACACACACACACACACACACACACACACACACACACACACACACACACACACACACATGCAGTAGGGCAGACAGCAGACTCTCAGTAGCAGCAGAGTGTTATGTTTCCACAGCAGGCGCTCAGTGTCCTCATGTTAAATGAGTCGCCACTGCCAGAAAACAAGGCCACCCTATAGGACACATCAATAAACTGGATGCTTTCAATGCATCTTTCTTTTTTTTTTGTTTGTATCTTTTTTTATCAGAGGAGCTGAGGTGAAGTTAAGAAGATAGTGTTAACACCATACAGTTGTTCTCACATCTTATGCTAAAAGATCACATCAAATAAACTTTAAATTCTTGAAAATTCACTTAGTAGGTGTTAGTATTTATTATTGTTGTTTGCAGCTTCTGTGATGATTTTTTGGGGATTCAATGTTAATATTTATATTAATTTGTCAGAAATTAGCAAACAAATAAGAAAATAATGGAAAATAAATGAAAAAAAATTGTCCAAAGTGACGTCTTCAAATATCTTGCTTTGTCTGATCAACTGTACAAAACCCAAAGGTTTTCAATTTACAATCATGTGAGAAAAAAAAAGCATCACATGGAGCCTACAGATGTTTGTTTTCTTTATAAGTGCCATAAATTATTAATCGATTATCAAAATAGTCTGTGCTACAATTAGTATCCTGTAGTGGACCCTTACTGTAAGACAGAACACATATTGGGCAAAACATTTGTCACTGTTAAATAAATTTAAAAAAATTGTCTCTGTGTGACAGTGTCCGTTAGAGCCTCTTAGGGTCCAGTCTGGTGGAGGTGGAGGAGGAGGAGGAGGAGGAGGAGGAGGAGGAAGGAATGCCCTGTTGGCCGACATCCAGAAAGGAGCCAGGCTCAAGAAAGTCACCCAGGTCAACGACCGCAGTGCCCCCGCTGTCGATAGTAAGAGCAACATCCATACCATGCTACAAACACACACACAGATGCTCTCAGTTAAAACACTGAACAATACTCACATGCATCTGGTGTCACCGACTTCTAGTAACTCTCATATCTGAGCTCAGAGGAAGGTGATTTAATGGTGTATGTTTGTGTGAAAGGGTAAAATAGAGAGCGTGAACAAACAGGAGTGGTGCAGGTTTTATTTAATGTATAGTTCATTGGACGTATGTTGTTTCTCTTTGACCTATATTTAAGAATAGAAACACACCAAGTGGACTCTTCAGGAAGGAATGTTCTACATCAGATAAAGACTCAAGCGGAATAGGAAACTACTACAATGTATATACAGTGGCAAACACAAAAGGCAACACATGCATTGTATCCACACTATACTACAAGGTTTATAAAAAATGTTTATGTATGTGATGTTTATGTTGCCTTCGGTATTTTCAAGTCTGTGTGCATGTTTCGTCTGTTTGCAAGACAACTTTTCTGAAACTTTTTGATTTAAAGGCCATTAAATGTAACATTTAAACTGAGTAATTCAGCTAGAAACATTTACTTTATACTTTGTTTGCCATTCTGGTAAGTAGCTCTGTTGCATAAGTTTACCTGCCCAACCAGAAAGCCACACAACTTCTCTTGGAAATAAAACAAATAGTCAACTCAATAATCTCTATGTGTATGATGAAGATGCTTGATCGTGGAAATATGGATTGTCAGTGTATCATATAATATTTTAACAATTTGTTCATTTGAATTTGCGTAGTAGCTAACAGTACATTGTCAGTTACATGTAGCGTGGTGTGTAGGTCACCCTCGGGGAGATCAATTGATTTGGGTGGTGCAAAATTAATCATATTCCAGCCTGAACTATTGCGTCTCTATGTTGTCGTTTCAGAATTAAAAACAAAATTGTCAATACTATAAAACCTGCTGAGCACAAAAAACTTTATGTTATATTGACATATAATGATTAAAAAATACCAAAAAGACAGGGATGTCATTAATCATTTGTAATATATGTATACTTGTGTCCCCAGAGCCCAAGGCTAGCACTGGAGATGTATCCAGCAGTGTTGCTGCTTCTCAGGGCTCATCAGGAGGGATGGCACCCATGGGACCCCCTTTGGGTGGGCTGTTTGCTGGAGGGTTCCCCACCCTCAGGCCTATAAGAGAAGTAGCAGGAAAGACCACTGGTGGGTGCAAAATGTCTAACTCTGACTAAATCTAAATATTATTATAAAATATCATATAATTCAAATGACTTTTTTTTGTGTTTGCTTGTCAAAGTGTCTCGTTCGAGCTCCTCGGCCTCCGTGAAGCCCCTGTGGAACCCCCACGCCAGCAGACGTCTCCGAGCCTCACAGGACGGCGGAGCTCCGAGGCTCCGTCCACCGTCCGCCGCCCCCTCGTCCTCCGCACCTCCCTCCCCCTCTCACGGCAGCAAGCGCCCACCTTCTTTCCCCACTTCCTCCCCCCGCCGCCTCCACCACCAGCCCCTCCCTCTGCTCCTCCCCCGCCTCCCCCACCACAAGCCTTCCAGGACCGGCCGCCCAACCGGCCTCCGCCTCTCCCCTCCTGCCCTCCTCCTCCCCCCCATCCCAAGTCACCAAGCCCACCTGGCTGCCCATCCAGCACTCCTACCACACCATCGTCTCCCAGCCCTCCACGCCTCCTCCCCTGCCTCCTCCACCTTTCCAGCTCCACTCTGCTGTTCCAGGGGACCGCTCCTCCGGTTGTTTCTACCCTCTGCCCCCCTCCCCAGTCCACTCTGAACCTTCCAGGTTCCCCATCCAGCGGGAGAGCCCACTGGGACCTCCTCCCCCACCTCCTGCTCCCCCTCTACCAGCGTCTTTTAGCCCCAGCTGCCCGTCCACCCTACCCCCTCCCCCGCCCAAGGTGCCAGCGGTGCCCTCCCCAGCCATGCGCTCTCTGCCTCCCTCGTACCCCTGCAACGCACCGACCCGACGTCCACCTGCTGTGCCCAGAAGTGCAGGTAGGAGCAAACCAAGATGAGGAACTGTCTTTTTGTCTCATCCATAATCTTTCTGTTGATGGTGAATGGAGAGCTGGTGCAAGGTAGATACAAAAAACAACAACAACCCTGCTGGCATATTTGTTGAAGTGTGCTTTCCAAGGCAGTGGTTATGGAGATGATTTTCACTCATGTTCAAACATAATGTAAAGCCATCAGAATCTACCGTAAAATGGAGCCAATCTAATAAACTGATGTAATCAATAGGCACAAGAGAATATATTAGATGTACAAGAGAAAGACAATTTCAAGGCAATGGATTTTTTATTCAATCTCATTTACAGGTTTAATAGGAAGGCATAAAACAGGTGTTCCAAATGGGTTTTGGGAATCCTATAGGGGAGCCACAAATTAAATCTGAGGCGTTGGAAGATGATTTTCATTAAAAGAGGAAAGATTTAGATAATTCTTATTTTTACGGTTTTCTGAAATGAAAAAAAAAAAAGAGCTCTTGATGGAACTGTTCATCAACTCATTGACATGTAGACATTATTGCCTTTTACAGGGTCACAAGCCAAAACTGGTTGGAAACCACTGCTATAGACTAGTCAGATATTAAATAGTCTGGAGAGGACTTTACCCTGGAAATCCAGTTTGCAGAGGAGGTGTAGACTGTTCTTTTCCATTCAAGAAAATTACAACAAAGTTTCATCTAAAATACTGAGAGTTTGCAACAACAGCAAGACCTAAACAAAATTAAATGTGCATATGAAATGCTGAAGTAACAGAACATCTATCTTATATTGTTTGAAATCTGTGGCTATACTCATGTTATACAAGCCACAAACATTCATACAATGTATGACATTTGATTCAACAACATGTTTATGGGAGGAAAAATACCAGTAGAAAGATCTGTAGTAACTGTTAGTGGTGTGTCTGAAACTTGTAAGAAACTTCCAAACAAGTACAGGTTGTAAACTGTGGCAGCTGTTGCAGCTAGTTATTAAAGCCAACAGGGTTTCTGTTGTGTTAGGAGCATTTACAAATCAATGCTTTTTTTTTTTCAGAGACAATGTGTCAATGTGATCTTGCTGTCTCAGTTATCATAAAAGAGCACATTGGATTTGGATGTATTTTTCATGTGGTATATTTTATTGATGTTGTCTGACACCCCTCTGCTCTGCTGTTGTCACCCATGGCAACAGGTGTGGGTCGGCTGGCTCCTCCTCCAGCTCCCCCTGCACGTTCCCCCTCTACGGAGCTGTCCAGCCGCATTCCTCCTCCTCCACCACCTCCTCCCCTGCTTCCATCAAGTCTCAGGAATGGACACCTGCACAGCCTGGGTGAGTGTGTCTTACAGTTATATATCTGGCAGTGTTTATCTGACATTTTAGAGGCCCTTTAGTGGATTTTCTTATCCACTGTGACTTGATATAATAGTAAAAGTACAATAATGTAATTTTATTACATTTTATTTATTTAATTCATTCTAATTAGGGCTATCACAATATCAGATTTTCGCCGCACGATTGAGTTCGCACCAGCGATATTTTTGCGATATCGACAGGAAATTGAAATTATAATAATAATGCTCAAAAATCACTTGTGCACTTTTTCTAATTTTATGCAAATAAAGAGGCACATGATTATGTACATGATATTATCATATTAGTATTATTAACATGATATCTATATTTCATTTTTGGTTCATGGTTATTGTATTTCCTACATCATCATTAGAAGTAAATATAATGTAATCGCTTCTATTGATGATGAGAGACACCCCTCAATACGACCATATGGACTTCTGTTTTTAAAGTAACAACAGGTTAAGAACACCTTCACACATACTAAGCAGTAGAAAGTACAACTTACTTGTAAGGATGAAATAAAGTTTACACACTGTTGTTTTAATGCCTCACAATGATTTATAATATACCATCATTTTGTTTTATCTACTTTTATGTAACGGGGTTTGTGTGATTATCGTAGGCACACTGTAATTTACTATGATTGCATTGATTAAAAAGTGTAACTCTCAGGGTCAAAGTACTGTAGAGGGAATGAGACTAGAGAAGGGTTGTTCTTGGATGAGTTTTTTAAGAGACAGATTAGGGAAGAATATAACTTTTTTTTTTTTTTTTAAATGAGGACAAAATGGCAGCCTTTGATTGTATCTCTACTGTATATTTAGCAGATGATTTTGAATCCAAGTTCCAGTTCCACCCCGTAGAGGACTTCCCCCCTCCCGATGAATTCAAGCCTTTTCCTCGGATCTACCCGAGCAAAGAAAACAGAGGTAGCACCACAGTACGCTCACTGTTTCTCTTCTTCACCCATGACTTCTATCCTCTATTGAGTTTTTCTCCCTCTTTCCTCTATCTTACAGTGAACCCCAAACCACCTGGGATTAGGACACACCTCAGATGAGTCAAGGCCTCACCCCGTCCTTCATCCCCCCCTCACACACACACACACACACACACACACACACACACACACACACACACACACACACACACACACACACACACACACACACACACACACACACACACACACACACACACACATACACATATCAGGCAGTTAGACTCAACCCTCCTCCTCCTCATGACAATAACAGAACTGTCATGGGCTTATTTGGATGCAGGCCCTTGTGTGTATGTGTATGTGTGTGTGTGTGTGTGTGTGTGTGTGTGTGTGTGTGAGAGAGTGTCAAACAGGGTCCCGCCTTATACTGACTATGTGACCTCTGACCTTTTCCAGTGTGGAATGTTTTGAATGTGTGTGAGGAGGAGGGCTCTCCCTACTCATAAGTTACATTCACACACACACAGTGTCTTCCAGCAGTTATATTTAACATGACTCTTAACAGTTTGTAAGCATTTCACAGAATAGAATATTTGTATTTGATATCATGATCTGTCATTTTGTACAGTAGCACTTTCAAAGTCTGCATGCTACCCAGAAACATCATTAATTACACAGATAGTGACGCTCTGTGGTCCAGCAGCAACTACTGTACAAGTAGTTCCTTAAGTGCTTGTATACATTAGCAGACTCATCTCATCTTCAAAAATTGCAGGTGAATTCTTAAATATGCTAACCTTGAGGGTTGATATAGTGGTGCTCTCCTGTGTTTGTGGAATTATTCTTATAAGAAACAAATGCATCTACAAAATTGTGAAGAGAATGTACTGACAATTATGAATTATGGATGAGTTTTAAGTTACACTGAGCTGTTATAAATAATTAATGAATGAGGTTTGCGTTCTCACTGTATTAACCAATACTAACACCTGTGAAGACAGTGCCACCTGCTGGTTCAATGTGTACAGTATTACAAGGTGTGACCACCAAATAAACCACAGTATTTTGTTAAGAAAATTGTCTTTATTGAGCACATTGGTGCTAAAAAAAATGTTAAAATCAACCTTCACCAGAATGCGTTTACATTAAAGAACCTTGAAGCTATAGAAACTGAATTGTCTAGATTCTACTGTCTGCAATATCTAAAAAAACAACCTGCCGCACGTTACAAATAAAAAAGGTGCCATTAATCTCACCTTGTCCTTTTAGAGGAGTATTCCATTGATGTTTGCTGGTAGAGAGAATTATTCATAATTAGATAACTGAACGGTCCAAGACACAGTAGGTTAAAGTCGTGAAAGAATGAGAGAACATGTATGTTGCTTATGAACAGTGTTGAACAATACGTCCTTTCAGCATCGACACTGCAGTGTCTGCATGTGATGCATCTTTCTCACAGCTGTCTCTAATAATAATAATTATATTGGCTGCATTCCATTTAGGTTTACCAGCGCCAGGGCCTGAGTATTGTGTATGCTGGCTTACTGGGAGCCCTAACAGAACATGAAACTGAGAGATTATGTTCTTGGTTACACCTGCTTTTCCTGCTTTTCAAGTCACTGCTGCCCTGTAAAAAATACCCATTTTACTGATGGATATGAAATTTAAAATACTAAAATTCACATTTTCATGACTTAAATTCCCAGAATCTTATCTACAAATTGACAGATTTGTTTATCATAAAGGGAAAAAAAGTAAAGCACAATTTATTTCGTTGATCTGGTTCCGTTTTGTTAAGGAAATAAAGTTCATTAAGGGGAATTTTACAGCCAAATTTAGCCACTTTCCTACTTTCATTGCCCACCCAAAGCATGCATTTTGTAATCCAATAAATTATGTGACTAATAACAGGAATTGATATATGATTTGTATTCAGTAATTTACAACATTTCCAAGTAATTTGACCTAACTATGTATGCAAGACAGAGTAGATTGTGCTTTTGTAGAAGTAAACACACAAAAATGCAAAAAAGAATGACAACATAACTGAAACTGACTTGTTGGCTCAAAGTTGCACACAGGAGGAGTTTACATGTAACACACCTGACAAAAACACTGCCTCTGGATGAGGGAGGAGGGAGGGGTTTGTGGGACAGGATGAAGATTTAAAGTTCATCGTGTTTGTAAGTAAACTCTCTGGAGGAAATGAAGCCATCTTTGTTCTCATCCTCTTTGGTAAAGATGTCTTCCACCATGTTCTCATGTAGAGTGTCGTTGGGAGGGTAACCGTGACGCTCAAACTCTTTCCTCAGATACACTTTCACCTGGTAGATCGAGATTGAGAGAGGGGCGATTAGTGAGACCGAGACATGTTGAGTTGAAAATAAAAATAAAAACATGTTGTGTACCGTGAGGAGACGGACAAACAAATCAAATTCAAGTTACATCCTTACAATGCACGATTAACAATACAGTCTAAAATCAGATACTGCTGTTATTTTTTTTTTTTGCAAAGAAAATCTCAAATGGGCCGTACAGTTTTTCAATAATATACCTTCTATTCATCATGACTATAAAACAATATACTTGTACAGTACTTTTGATTTAGGATATTGCTTTTAATGTGTTTCTACATCTAATTTCTTGTTGATTTCTAATGTTCGACAGTTGGCCCTGTTGGTCTTTTTCAACCCCTCTCTTAAGTTAGGAAGGTGCCACATATATTAGATTTATTTATTATTTCTGGCTTAATATTTCTAGTTGATGGAGGGCCGCACACACAGTGACTGTGACACAGTGATTTTTTATAGCAAAGATTAAATATGAGGAGTCTTGAGGTAATTAACCAGTTATGATAGAAAAATTAAATAGATAAAAGTTATCAAAATAACACAATCCGAGATGGGAACTGCTCCTTGGACTGGGAACAGGCATTGTTTAGCTCTATAGGGTCATAAGCCAAAAAGGTTGCTTAGGTTGGCGATGACTAATTAATCTACTTCAAGTGTTTTCTGAACACATTTGTGTATACCTCTTGCTTGGAGAGCCTCCAGTCGTCATTGAGGTCCATCTCCTGGAAGGACTCATGTGACCTTGGTCCATTTCTGATCTCAAGCACCTCGATGACGAAGGTCAGCGTGCTCTCAGGTGGGATCTTACCTGAGCAGACGACACAGCAGGGCAAAACGTCAGCTAAAACTGAGACTGGCTATCACCCAAGGTTTCTGTGACAGTACTTCAGTAGGATGAAAGTACTTTTGGTTTAGTTAGCGCTGCACAAATGATGTCCATTGTGAGTGAATGCAGCAACACATTCTAAGTTAAATTGTGAGTAAATAAGTTAGAAAAACATCTTGAAAGTGTTAATGAGAAGCAAACTTAGGTTTTATTCATCATGCCATTTATGTTGTTGTCGTCGTGGTTAAAGTTAGTAAGGCACAGGAGAGATGGCTGTTATTGTTAGGGTGGTGTGTGCTTACCGGGACAAAGCATAGCATTGTTCACATGCTCCTTGTTGAGAAAATTGGACTAATATTGCTGAATGAAACCTTCATTCAGCGTGGGAGTCCTAGAGAGCCATTCAAAACAAGACAGACAAGTATAATATACATATACATGCAAAATATACGGTATAATATTACACATATTCTTAACCCTCAAGGACTTCTATGAAGACAGTGCTGTGTATCTGTATAGCAACATGCAGAGAAGTTTGCGTGCAGACGGACAAAGCGACAGTACCTCTCCCTTCCTTCCCATAGGCCAGAGCTGGAGGTACGACGAGTTTCCTCTTCTCTCCAGAGCACATGTCCTGCAGGCCCTTATCCCAGCCTTTGATCACTTCTTTGATGCCAAGTGTAAACCACACCGCCTGCTTGTCACCTTCAGCTCGACTTGTGGAAAAACACAGAAATACAGTGGGGAGAGGAGTGTTTCAGGTCTGCAAAGGAAGGGACTGTGAGAAGGTAATAATAACAACAGGTAACTATAGTGGAAGGTGGAGATAACACCCCTTTATTACAGGGCTAACTCTGGCTGTAATTTCAAAAGTTTGTAACGAAATAATATGTAATCATTCATTTTATTGAATTCAACTTTTAAGTGCAAAACATTTTTTCATAAAATGTTGTCCAGATTTAAAACATCACCCGAGACGTGATGTTTTACACTAAATGTGTATGTGGATTTATGGGATTATTTACTATCTGAAACTTTTGATTTATTTCTCTGAGTATTGTTATCATTAAAAGTTCAATGAGTTTTTAGATTAATTGCAGTCTGAGGAAAGAATAGGGATAGAGTGAGACATTTTGGGGGGGAATTCTTGCTGAACTTTTTCTCACATTACTGATTTTAAATCTCAGTTATTAAAGAGGTTCAGCTCATCCAAATCCCAAAACACCAGTTGTTTTTTTAAATTGATGTTTAGTTTCAGAGATGAATATGTGAAAATCTTAGCACATCAAAGAAATAATTCTTCTTGGCTGAACTGACCATTTGACATGTTTAATCACGTGACCCTCATAAACGTCACCATGGTCATTTAACACGTAACGTTGCTGACCAGGCGAGAGAAAAACTATCATTAAAGTTTTTACAATTCATTTCTATTCACAACTGATTGACAGCACCTTTTAAATCAAATCTTAAAACTCACCTGTTCCTCTCTGCCTCCCCCTGAGGTCTTGGTCATTTAGATTGCTTGTGTTTGGGTGGTTGTTCAGTTTTAATAGATATTCTTAGATTTCATTATGATTAAATGAATTAATTAATTTAAATTCTTATTTTATGTTTGTTTTTAGCGTTTTATTATTATATTTGATTATTGTGATTGTTCTACCCTGTGCAGCACCTTGAGATTTCTTTGTATTTTAAAGTGTGCTATATAAATAAAATCCATTATTATTATTAGTAGTAGCACCTTAAACTCCCGTTATTAACTGCTCAGGTGTAACTTAAATTGAATACCTGTCACCTGGATCTCACATTAAGGGCAGTATTCATTCATCAAACATACCTGGAGTGAAACATGGTCCCGTTCTCAAAGTACCCGTCGTGATGCACCAGCAGGATGTCTCCGTACTTTGACCTTCGGTGACAGAGAAAAGGTCTGTGCAGAACATCTATGTGCACCTCGGCTTCAGGCAGCTTCCCCCCGCCGGCAGAGCCCAGCAGGGAGGAGCAGAGCCAGGCCAGCACACTCACTAACATGCTCAAAGCCTCCAGAGGAAACCTGATGGAAGGATGAGCAGCGCACTGAAATGTTTGTGCAAGTTTCTTTTTAACGAACAAGACACGCAGCTGGTCCTTCTACGTGGCAGCGTTTCATCACATAGTTTGTTGCAGGAAGTCTTTTCCTGATTGGTTGCTTTTCCCCTCACAAAACCACACCCACAGTCGCTCCCTCTCTCTCCAAAAAAAAAAAAAAAAAAAATCACAGATCCACTTCTGGGCCCAATCTTTATTAGTGTTCAATGAACTTTACAGTCATGCAGGCAGATTATACACTAATCAAACTACTGAATCCGTCGTGGAGTCATTCTGATGTAACTGAGCGCTTTCTTCATGCTGCGGAGACAATCAGAGGTCTTTTTCTTTGCTGTTGTTTCAGTATGACATTCGTTTTCCTCCTGTCGGGTATTTGAACATTATAAAAGGCCATACTTCTACAGCACTTGTTAAAGCAGTCCACTGTGCACTAGTTTGCACGTTTACATGCAATATCACAGCATTGCACTTCATAAATACATGTTTCCTAATAACAATGCACAGGAATAAACACATTTACACACCCCTGATTTGCATATTACAGTATATATATATAGTATCAATTATATTTGCCTCTATTGGAATAGGCAATTTTTTTCTCTCTCATTACAAAAGAAGTACAGAATACACCATTTTTTCAGCATTAACAGTCAGTAAGTCATACACATTGTAACTATTTCATATGATACAATCATTAAATCATCTAAATGTTCCCCACCAACACCAGGGTCCATAACAGTGCTGCAGCCGATGGAGTGACAGTAACAGGGAGCTGCTCAGTGAGGCCAGTAAAAGAGTTGAACCTCCAGGGGAGACAGTGGATTCAAAGCCGACTCCTTTGACTTTTCATGTCTCAGAGCAGGCACAAGAGCGCTCTCTCTCTCTGTCCTTCAGTTTTTTTTAAAGGGGTGAGACTCCAGTAAAAATCTGAAGTGTAATCCCCGTGATCACAGAGAGAATTTTCAAAGTTGCATTCTGACCTTTTTTTCACTTTCCAGTTCAGGTGAAATACTTGCAACCGGTGGAATCAATGAGGCAAGAGTCGGTGCACCTGAGCTGCCCAAAGGACCTGAAGAGAGACACGGAAAATGATTTTTAACAAGTAAACGATTGCGCTAAGTGTATCCACTCCAGATTTCCACAATGTTAAGGGAATAGTTGAACATTTAGCATAAAGACCTGAATCAGGAGGAAATAGCTGGCCTGGCTTTCTTCCAAAGGTGTTAAAAGAAAACCTGCCAACCCACATCTCTAAAGCTCACTAATTAACATGCTATATTTTATTTGTTTAATTTGAAAACAATACATTTTAAAATGATCAGTTGTGGTAATACAGGGAGTAACATTCACAAATTTCACAAAATTCACAAAAAGTGATTTTCTTGGCTGGGAGCAGTGAATTCCAGGAAGTCACGGGATATTTTGTATTTTGTATGGATTAACAAACGAGATATAACATGTTAAATGAGCTTTAGAGAGGCTGTTAGTCATTTTTAAACCTTTGGACAGTACCAGGCTACTGTATCGGTTTTCCCTTCAAAAGCTTCAAATCTTTATTTCAAGCTAAGCTAACAGTGGTATCAATTTTCTCAACTCTCAGCAAGAAAGCCAGTATGTACTTTCCCCCAAAATATTGAACTATTCCTTCAAGCATAAAGCATGCAGAGCTGTGTGATTAATTAAAGCAATGTGCAGCAAGTGGTGCCAAGATAATGCTCAATCATCCCAAGATGCTTTCAGTGACACCACAGTAAAAGTACAGTAGTTCATTCAAATGACCTTAACAATTCTTGGATGGGTGCAATATAAATATGCTGCTGATTAAAAAGGAACGGCATCGTGCTTTCTTGGCATAGATTCAAAGATCCATAGTAGCAAAATGTCCCCAAATGAATCGACATTCGCATACGTTTGTGTGTGCACACTGAACGCTTCACATACCCAGGAAGATAGGACTTGCAGGTCTGATAGCCAAAGTCCTTTCCATCACACTCCTCAATGCCGTCATGTCGGTAGCCGTCTCCACAGTAGGCCCACTTACAGTCTGAAGTGGCGAAGGGAAAGCAGATTAGAGTGTAGTGGTGGCAGTTGTGAGAGAGAGCGAGGGGTGGGGGGTGGGGGAGGAGAGAGAAGACGTTACTGATTGCTTTGGCACTCCCGTGTGTTTCAGTGATGCCAATACAGCATTTTGTTGCTAATTTAATTGAACAGCGGAGAGGAGAGAAGCGAGAGGACGGCAGGAAAAGACAGAGGAGAGATTAATGGGAGACCAAGGAAAGGTTTCACAGTGCCCACTGCTTTTATCCTCTGTCATGTGGGTTCAGACTCTGCGGTGCACTGTAGCTCTGCGGGGCAGCTCATGAGCAGCTGGTTCGGTGACAGCATGGTGGCCTCTGTGCGGCAAAAAGCCTGACCTTTACCTATTTAAGGAATGTTTTAAATAGTGATTTTTTAAACTTAATTCTTGTTACACGGCATTACAACAGCCTACATACAAAGGTGTTAGAATCACTGTCTGTAAATCGTTCTTTACTCACTTCTCTCTGTACCTTTACATTATGTGTGCATGGAGATGCATGTAACTCACTGAGACAAGCATCGGTGACAATCTGGTTTCCATCATCACACTCCTCTCCGTGCTGGGCCTGCACCTTTCCGTCCCCACACGCACCAACTCTGTCGGGGACTTTCTCCGTGGACTGGAACGGCTGGAAGGGCTGGACAAGTTGTAGAGAAATCTTGGCTTTAGTGTCAAGGCATTGAGGTTAGAACAAGGCTTTATTAGGTGGGAAAGGGAAAGCTTTATGTAACCTGGTATATATATTAGATGCCTAATGCTTTCAACCAAATGTAGCCCAGGAAGACCAAAGAAATCTTAACTCAAAACAAGATGGTTCAGACTGATGGAGACACACTACAAGCCTCTCTCTCCTCTGAGGTGTGACCGGACGCCTCAAGGACAGTTTTTACCCCCAGGTGGTTAGACTACTGAACAGCAAGCACTTAACATAATGCACGAGAACTTGAATAACCCACAGTGATGTATGTATTATTGTAGAATGTCTTCTTATAGTTATTATCTTATTTATTCTTATTATATAGCGTTTTTAAAGGATCTGAGAGCCAGGGCAGATGCATTTTGGTCCATTTGAGTGAACAACTGTACTTTTTAATGCATTTGACAATAAGCTTGATTTTGAACACATTAGCTTTTCAATTGCATCTCATGGTCGAACTCAGCAGATTCAATTTGCTCAGTAGTCATGCCACACATAGATGTTTTGACGTCAACAGAGCCATCTATGACAACTGAGCAAACTCCAACCACTGAGGAAGTCTATGCGAAAGCTCATGAAAACGCAAGCAAGTGGATCTTGAGTTGAGATTTTGTTCAAACTATTTTTCTAAGGTCACAAATAATCTTTCACGGTCAAATGTTGCCTAGATGCATAAATGTGAGTTGTAAATTATGAATTTTGTGCTCATTAGCTTCTAATAAAAAATCACAATTTGACAATCTGAAGTGTTACAGCTCAGCATAGCAGCTAGACAACACCAACAGCCATTACCTGTATGGGCCTCCATCCATCTTTATCTTTGAAGTAGAGCACCCTCTGATCCTTCCTGAATGCTATTGCGTTGTCTAGACGTAGACGTTCCATCTCCTCCTCACTGTTTACCACAAATATCTGCACAGATACATACAGGAGAAAGGGAAAGCTGATGTGTAATAATTGATTCAGTGTGAACAACATGGATTCAGTTTGGATGGAGACATTGTAAGGAAGCTGTCAGTGGCGTCTTACTGCAGGGACTTTATTGAGGCCACCTCGCTGAGTGTAGCTTCCAAAAGGAGCATTATTTGCTCCAACGGTGGAATCACAGTCACAGCGACCTGGTGGACCTGCAGGACCCTTCTCTCCCTTTTCCCCTACTAGATAGAGACCTGAAAAAAGCACGACAAAGATGATGGTTCAGCCCACATTTGATATTCTAAATGTGACATGCTCCCCCCTTCATTCTTCTCTCTCTCAAGTGTTCCTGATCTGATGATCAGTGGGCGGCCCTGCCCCCCATATTTAAGGGAGGCAATAAGAGAAGGAGGTCTCGCTCCCAGACAAAGCTAATCCTTTTCCGACCGCCTGTGTAGTGTATTTTATTTTGTTTTCCTTTTGTGTCGGTTCTATTTCTTTTAAGGATGGAGGTGTGGAAGTCCAATTTTTGTTAGTTTTGACACTGTTTTGACGGGGTGCGGTCTCTTTTATGGCCCCTGGTGTGTCTGGTCCAGACTTTTACCATCCTTTTTATTATACACTATACAATTTGAGGCTGATTGTGCATGAGTGTGTGAGTTACTGTGTACCTGAGGCAGGTGGACCGGGTGGCCCTGGATGGCCGTTTGGACCTGGTGGTCCTTGGGGGCCCATGACTCCAGGGGCTCCAGAATGGCCCTTCATGCCCTGGGCAAACCAGGCAACATCCCAATATTAGAAAAAACACACACAAACACTGAAGTTGACCTACATGACACTGGCCCACTGTGTGTGTGTGTGTGTGTGTGTGTGTGTGTGTGTGTATACATAGATGTATAGGCCGAGGAGATCTAAGCTGCCAGAGACCCCGCGGCCCCTACAGAAGTCTAAACTTAGAGCTGGAAGTACAACTTGTGTGACAGATTTAGCCGGTGAGAGGACGCAGCTCACAGCCCACAGAGAGACGGAGGAGCAGAGTGTCAGAGCACCACACCAGGGCTAAGTGACGCTGTGAGGGTGTGCGTCATTCTTCCTTGTCTTTGCTCACCTGTTTGCCTCTCTTCCCGGGCCGTCCAGTAGGTCCTCTCTTCCCTGTTTGTCCTGGCTCTCCCTTTGGTCCCTGCTCACCCTGGGAAAGGATTTGAGAAATAATCAGTTTAAATCAGATTCTCTAATGTCCTCGTTAGTGAATCATTCTTACCTTCTGTCCAAGCATCCCAGGCAAACCAATGGAACCCTAAAAAGAGACGAAACGAGAGATTAATGTGAGGAAAGTCATTATCTCAGTGGAGCAGGCACTCATTAATTGTTTAATCTCAATCTGCCTGTGAGAAAAGGGGCCTCAGGAGAGATTGAAATGTTGAAAGAAAGTTTCACTACTTTCGATTCTAACCAGTAACTGAGCAAACTGTTGTAGTGTTTTTAGTAGTCAAAGCCAAGCATAAATGGGCTGTAAAGAATTACACGACACAATATTTTCAAAAACAATTTAAGGACGTGCAATAAAAGAAAATTACATTTCTCTACAGACCTTATCGCCTTTTGGTCCTGCTGATCCAGGGTCACCATAAACCCCCTTTTACAAAAGAACAGAGTTAAAATGTAACAAAGGATTTAATATTTTTGCAGTAACAAACGGGTGCACCATGAGAAGTAATTCAGAACTCACCGTCTCTCCTTTGTAACCAGGCAAACCCTGAAAAGATACATAGGAATATAACAGAAGATAATAATATTAAAGGCTAAGATCGTTTATTCCTTCCAAACATAAATAATATTGTGTGTATGATGTTGTAAAGATGTGACTAACCTTTATCCCTGGTGGTCCCCTCAGTCCTGGTAATCCCATGAGACCTGGATCCCCTTTCTCACCCTAAAAAAACCCACACATACATGACGGTTCATATTGTATTTGTGATATGCCAAAAAACATTTGTGTAAAATCTCAAAGAAGGCACCTGGAGTGATAACTTGAGACTTACCTCGGGTCCCTCTGGACCAGGCCACCCTGGTAGTCCTAGTTTCCCTGGGAGGCCTGGAGCCCCTGTACGACCCTTCAGAAACACAAACACAATCAGTACCGGCACTTAGTGAAACTATTGATGCAGTTTCAGCTCCCTCTTGCTGAAAGATTAACAGGAAGGAGAAAGAGTCTCTTTCTTTAGATTGCATGAAGGTCTTTGCAACAGACTCAATTTCTTTTTGAGTGTTAAAAGTCTGATCTTTAACAGCAGGACATTTTAACCTTGTTATCTTAAGTAAAATATCATTGGCATTTCTGATTTAGTAAATTACTCAAATAATGAATTCAACAGAGTCCGATGAGACTCTTGTGTCTATATGGAATAGATTACGTTATAGCCAGCAGCTGGTTAGATTTGTTAGTAAAGCATAAATTCTGAAAACAGGTGTGAACAGCCAGCCTGGTTTTGCCCAAATGTAACAAAGTCGGCCAACCGGACCCTCTAAAGCTTATAATTAACATTTCATATCTCGTCTAGTCTTTACAAAATGTGTTAGAAAGTGTAAAAATGTCACGTTATAGTTTTGCGGTGGGGTTTAAGTGGCCGGGTTTAATCTCGGCTGGTTACCTGCCAACTATCTGTCTTTTCATCTAACTCTGCAGATTTGAATGTTTGTTGAGTTGCTTGTTTCATGGCTCTGTTTTCCATGACGAAGAGATCCTGACTTTTTTAAAGACTAACCAGGTTAAATAAGCTAAAGAAACAAATAAACATGTCAAACTGACTGTGATTTCCTAATCAGACATGACAAACGAAAAAAACTTGCATGCAAAGCTTTAACAATGCCACTGAGATTTGCTAATTAGCAGACATTAACATGGCTTCATCTTGCTCTGTCGCCTGCAAGCGGAAGACCCAAATGTTGTACACTGCAGCCTCACAACTCAGTGACACCTGGACGAGTATCCCAGAGGTGCTGCCATGCTAGCAGCACACTCTGATTTAGCTGCCTGTCATTAAAACAGCAGCCCGCAGAGACACCGTGGACCTGCTGCTGTGTGGAGTGATTTATCACGGAGAGCAAAAGCACTTAGGGAGATTAAAGTGCAGGAGTGGAGTGCTGGAGAGCCTGGATCAGCAGGACTGGAGTCCAGTACAAGAGGCTAATGGAGCCAGGCCAAGGAAAGGAGAAGAGGGAGAAGCAAGAAGCAGAGGCAAAGTAAAGAAGAGGGGGGGGATGACAGAGAGGTGAGGAGCGGGAGGAGGACCGGAGACATCCAGGGATGTGATCGAGCTTTGCTGTGCGGTTCCAGCGGCTGCTGAGACTAATGCGGCATGACCCATTTAGCGGCTGCAGAGGATATTCTGAGCACATCAATAGACAAATCACATCACAGAGGATTGAGGATGCATGGAGGGGACAAGGGAGAGAGAAATCCAGATCCCATTATTCCAAGGACATGCGAGATCGACCAGAGAGAGACGAGCGAGAGAAACAAGACATGCAGGAGGGGAGGAACGGCTCACCTTTGACCCCGGACGTCCAATTTCTCCCTGGAGGAGGACAAATGAGGGGAGAGGAGATGTAGCAGTCGTTAGAGCAGAGAGGGACACAAGGACACACACACAAATACCTTTATGGCAAAATACATTAGAGGCATATTTCAAGATCTATAAAGACAAAAACATCAAAAACACACACACCTTCTCCCCTTTTGGTCCTCTTATGCCGGGTAATCCACCCTGACCCTGAAAAATTACCCCAAATTTATATCCAGCTCACATATTCTGAAAGAGCATGGTACATTTGTAGAAAAAATCAATAATATAAAAGGTCATTTTGTTTCATTTATACTTAACAATATGGCTGATTACACTGTCTGATGGATGTTCTATGATTTAATCAGACTAGGGAGTGGTGCAGCCCCTGATGTGAGGTTTCAGGCACTGTGCAGTATTTTGATAAGTGCCTTACCTCTGGTCCCTGGGGTCCTGGAAGTCCTGGAGGTCCAGGTGAACACCCAGGTATCACAGCTTTTTGTTTTTCCTGTACCTCCAAAACGCTAATGCCATCCTTCAATCAAAGATTCACAAAATACAAAAGAACAGGGTTTCAATCAGAAACCTATACAACTGTGTGTAAATGAGGTGTATTTATGCCACCAGGTGTGTGTGTGTGTGTGTGTGTGTGTGTGTGTGTGTGTGTGTGTGTGTGTGTGAGTGTGTTTGTAGATGCCTACTGGGCTGCCCCGCTTCCACAGCTGAGGTGGCGGAGGGAAGAGCGGTGGCGGAGGCGGTGACATGAGACAGCAGGGGTCAAATGTCAACGGCTCATCCAGAAACCTGAGAGCTGAGAGAGAGAGAGAGAGAGAGACAGTCTGCCATGATGACTGACGGTGTCGAAAGGTACGTGCAACATGTGCTCCTTCTGTTGTGAGACAGTACGTCTGACAGCTCACTCAGACAACTTACCTGAGCGGGCTGAGAGGATGCTGTCCATGTAAGAGTGACGGGCCCATGCAGCACACAGAAGAATGTAGAAACACGTTGCAAGTTTGACCGGATCCATCCTGATGGTTTACTCTCCCTGAAGTACAGGACACAAGCTGTCAAACACACACACACACACACACACACACACACACACACACACACACACACACACACACACACACACACACACACACACACACTCTATTTTTGCAGAGCCTAATGCAGTTACTGGCAGCTGTCACTTTTCATTACTTCCTCTTGGAGGGTGTCACTATTTGATCAACCCCTTAACTTCAGACCTCTCTCTCTCTCTCTCTCTCTCTCTCTCTCTATCAATCTCTCTCTCTCTATCACTCTCTCTATCACTCTCTCTATCACTCTCTCTCTCTCTCTCCTCATAGCATAATACACTTGTTGAAGCTCCACACTGCAGCAGATGCAGCCACCGCTGTAATTCCAGCCGTGCACCAACCCCCTTCAGCCTTGTGCCAGAATTAGCCCGGGGTAGTGGGGGGGGAGAAACTGTCACTCAAGCTTATTATGACTTCTGCCACTTTATGACAGAAGTCATAGTAACATGCTACTGGCTGGCACAGCTCCATGCACACAAACATTTCCACTATGCTCATGTTTCATATATATAATGGATGCAGGAAGATGTTAGAAAAACCTGCATAATTATAACCCTGTGTTGAGCTACATTGATGGAAATATGCTGCACCGTTCAATTTAATCTTCATTATTGCTCAACATTTACCCTTCTATTGTATTCTTATTAAAGGGAGAGAATGCTGTAATGCAATGATGTCATCTCCATCCATGGCTTTTAATACAAAAGATCCACCTTACCTTTCCACTTGGATATTGTGCCGCACTTGTAGACACTCTGTGTGGCTCCTCTTGCGCTGCGCAGTGCCTCTGGTATGAGGCTCCTTCTGGACTGCTGTGGCCAATCTGGACCTCTAATAAATCTGATCCACTTATCGACCCACCGCCGTTCAATACCAACACAATTGAGGAAGGAGGACCTTTTTTCTTTTTTTTTTTCTCCTCCCTTCTCTTTAAATGGCCAGCAGAGGCCACTGAGTGGAGCCAACACAGCGGTGCTGGTTCGGGATCAGAGGCTCATTAACTATTGTGTCTTCTGGATGGACTTCAGTGCAGCTGGCCGAATAGCACTGATGGCTCTGAACAGGATAGGTCGGCATGCAACACTGGCTTGGCACGTTTTATGGCCACAGTGCTGGTGGGCTCTTCAGCAGTGGAATGGCGCCATCTGCTGGATATTTGTAGTTAATGGAAGAACTGATAGCAAAATTCTGTATTCAATATTCTTACACAACTTCAATCTCAATTATCGACCTATTTTGACATATTTATTTCTGAAATAGGTAGAAGACATCTGCTGTGCAAATATATGTAATATGTAATTAGGTGTAATCAAACTATAATCCATCACTAACACGTCTCATTGTCTAGTTGGTTAAATGTGTTCATTCAAAGGCCTACTTAATTAGATTTCATTATAACTGTATTCATGTTTTTGTAGAATCATGTTCTTGATATTGTCCCTTTCTTTACTGTATTGTGTTAAATACTAAGGACATATACAATTATGTTGAAATAACTAACTGACTAAACACATTGATTAAATAAATTATTACAATATGACCTAAATACGTGGATGAAAGTGGATGAAAGTGGATGAAACAATAACTGTGGAACAAAATGACCCACTGCAATATTTTGCCAAAGTAGAAGAAATATTTTATTGCCACGTCCGTTTATTCAAAGTATAAAACAGTAACTCAGTATAAAGAACATCATATAAATGTAAGCACTTATTCAACAGGCCTGTAGTAGCCCAAGAAAAAATATTTGTTAGTTTGCTATGCTTTAACCGAAAAACCCACTGCTTTTTCAGTAAACAACTAATTTGATTGACCTTATTGTTCTTAAGTCATAGATACACATTAATTTAGAAAATGTAGGAATACAAAACACAAATTTTAAAGTGCAACTCTATAACATTGAAAGTGTTTCAAACCTATTGGCTTAGAGAAAGGACAAGGGAATAAGAAAGACAGTCCAGCACCATTAACCAAAAATACTTTGAGACTGTAGAAGAAAGCAACACAACAGAATGAGACTAAACAAGTGTTCAACATAATAAAATAGTTTCTGTGCAAACAGTGGTAAAATAATTAGGTAAACAACTCTTGTTTTTAGAAAATCTAAATGGAAAGCTGCCTCTTTAAGAAGCCTCGACTCAGAAATGTCTGGAAAACCCACAACTTGCACGAAGGCTGACTCATGCGATAATTAAAAACAGTCTCCTACACACAAGAACAGTGTGGAAGCAATGTGATAGACTAATGCATATATTTTAAAAACTAGTATTAATTGTGAACTCAAAATTAAAACAAAGAACACACAGTTTTTTCCCTAAATGTACAGTGCAATGCTTCGGTCCACTGAGTGTTGTTTTCATTATATTAGGAGGTGGAGTCCTTTAAATAGGCGATAAGATCCTGTCTTTCCCTGCTCTTTCTGATCCCACTGAAGATCATCTTGGTACCAGGAATGTACTTCTTAGGATTTTGAAGGTAGACATTCAGAGTTTCCTCATTCCATATGATACCTAAAACAAACACACACACACATATATATTAAAACACATGTAAAGGCTTGCAATATCTGACAAATATGTATTCTCACTCATCTGATGGATGTGTGAAGGTTTTATTGTCTCAAGTTAGAGCAGAGGTATGAGTCAGAGAGTCTACCTGTTCAGACCTGCTGCTCTGTCCGACAGGTAGAGGAAATACAAGGACCAAGCTGCCTGTCAGCACTTAAGCAGCTGTGACAAATATGCTGCACATATCTAAACATGCAGATGCACTTTTGTTATAGTCATGGCAGGAAGGACAGACTGGATTTGATACCATGTTAAAATCAAATTGGGATCCTCAGTTGAAATTCATACAATTTTTCAATTTTTGGGTCGATGTACAGGGAATTCCACTGGATACTGAAACTTGGATTATACAGTTTTATCACATGATAAATGACTACTGCTTTTGGGATCTCCATTCTCCATGATACAGCAAGTACAAATATTTCCTCAGTTGTTCCATTCTGCCAGGCACAAGATGCATTTTGTGTATAAAATAAATCACCGGACTCCTATTAGTACTGTTCCAGAGTAGGTTGACCATGCAACAGAAGTTACAATGGTGATCTATAACAGGTAAAAGTGGACCATGTTTTAAAAATACAAACAAACTAACTATAAAAAAGGTATTCCGTTCAGGACAGACCAGGTTAAAGAAAACATTATTTTTCTGGCAAGGTGACATATTTGTTGTAATGTTATAAGCGTTCAATTTCTGCAAGAAGGACATTTTAGTGCACAACAAAGTGCAAACAGTGCACTAGCCAGCACAAAATGATGCACACATCCTTTAGCAGCACATTATTGTTGCCCTTTGCACATTGCAAATGTGAAGCATTTTGGTAAACAAACAGGTTACCTTTAGAAAAAAGGTGTGTGATTGTCCCTAAGGCCTCCAAAACTCTCAGGTGTGCACTATTTATGTCTCTAAAGCAGTTTTGCTACCTTTTAGTGGTGCATGACTCTTAATCTTCAAAAGAGAGAACACACTGGGCTGCACACACGCTCTCGGGTTTCTAATCTGCCTTTCATGATCAGTTAGCTATTTGTATGAATGGATCCATACCTTTATCGATGTTGGCCTGTGTGTAGGAGAAGCCTGGTGCCTGTCCCGTCTTCCTTCCAAACAGACCCCACAGATTGGGTCCCACCTTGTGGCGCCCCCCCTCCGTCACTGTGTGGCATTGGGAACATTTCTGGACAAACGCTTTCTTCCCTTTGTTGATGTCCCCCATGACCAGCAGCTGTGAGGAGAGGAAATGATGGCAATGAAACTGTGCCAGAGTGGAAAAATACGAAACAAAAACCTAATGTGGGAGTGAAATAAGCAAAAGATCTGAAAGAATCCCTGACATAATATAACAACACAGGATACATGAGTGGTTAAGTAACATCCCACTTCCGGATTGTTGTTGAGGAAGTTATGAAACATGGGTTATTATGAAGGCTACAGAAAGAAAAACAGACCTATAAAAAGTCTGATTGTTATGTAATGTTAGGATATATCCTATTCGTAGTAGTTTGTAGCACTTACTATATTCGTATTAGTCTGTTGCAATTATTGTTTTCGTAGTAATCTGCCTCTGCACTATACTTTTGCTCTGGTTTATGCTTTAAGATGCTTGTTTAAGAAAGGAGATGCACTTATGACTTCTGGTGACTAGTAGTTCTCTTGAATACCTATGTTGAATACACTTCCTGTAAGTCGCTTTGGATAAAAGCGTCTGCTAAATGACTGTAATGTAATGTAATGTAATGTAATGATAAAGCTGAAACTGAACACAAACTGTTTATTTACTAACTTGTTGACGAAAGATGAACGGTTATCCCAGTTAACTATGAGAAACACACGGATCAAACAGTAAAGTAGGTAAATACAGTAAACTAGCGAGGGTAACATGGTGTTTCCGACTGAGGAAGCCACTGAAAACACAACAAAACAAGACTGACAACAGCAACAAAAAACCACACACACCTTACCGTCGGCTACCTGACGGGAATGAGTGCAGTCCAGGTACCTCCAGGTAAAACTCTCCTCCACTTCTCAAAGTCTGGGGTTTGTGTTGTTGCGAATTAAGCTTCCAGTTGTAAAAACACATCTACCGGTGTCAGGGACAAGACTGGGTTTGAACCTCAGGGGAGCAGGTTTTAGGCAGAGGGAGGGTTGGGTGGGGTTGGGAGGGGGTTGGGTGGTTGGGAGGTTGGGGGGGTTGAATAAGGTGCGAATTGCGCAACTCGGTGAAAAAGACGCAGCTACAGTTTGCGGGTCACACCCATATGGCTTCCAAAGGCAGGTGAGGCATATTTACCATATGTGGGAACATATATTTACTGCTGTAGCAACTTAAATTAAATGGTTTATTGATATCAAGCCTAGTTAGAATGGGTCACTTTTACTTTATAGGGAATAATTGGGATTATGACTGAGTGAAAGGATTGTGGTTTGAAGCAGTAGATCAGGTTTCTCCACAGGTTAGGTTTGTCTAACTGGCTCCATGCCACACGGGAGACACCTGTGTGGACCTCAAACCTGCTAGGACATGCAGGTATAGGCCCACATGAATTATACTTAAATTGTCATATTAAAAATATTGTCATGATCAGGATTTATAAATCAGTATGTACATAATCCAATATTGTCTTAGATACAGTTGTAACTTGGTTTATCAATGGCCCACACTGGTAATTAGGACATAAGAGCTCTGAACGTGCTCCTTCATCACAATTCACATTGGTGCTGTTTGGCCTTTTTTACCCAGCAGCTTTTTAACATGTGACAGAGGGGAAAGCACAGGTGTGAGTGATCAAATTAACGATGGCTGAATTCATTGTCACAGTGTCAGACATTACTGGGACACTTGCAGAAAAACAGAGCCATCATTAATGTTATTAGCAACACCTGTGCTTTTTCTATCTCTGACTTTATCAAGTCAAAATGACTGCTGTTTTAAATATGATGATGATATATAGGCACTAGGACAGCCATCTATATATATATATATATATTGTGGTCCATTTCTTTTTCTTATATATATACCCTTTTTCTACAGCCCTTTTCATTGCCATCCTGTTGCTAGCATGGATGTGGTTGCTAAGACAACAGCTTTCGTCCAGGTTTACTTCCTGTCATCTACTTAATTAACAAACCTGGCAACAGAAAAAACAAAGTAGCCTTCATGTAATGTTTATATTGTTTAGTTTGAAAAGGTCTACAAGCAACCTACTAATGATGCCTCTGTACCATTAATGAGTGTTTTAGTAAGCATAGAGTTACAAATGCCCCAATTATGTGTACGTCTAAGGAATAAATTCAGCTAATTCTTATTTGATGGAAATGGCGTATAGCTACTGATTAGCAATTTCTGTAAAACAATATATATTTGTGTTACACTGTATGTTGTTAGACACATTGATATATTGCCTTTCACAGTGCTACAGACTTTAAAAACATCATTAATTTGAAATATTTTAGTCATTGATGGAACGCTTTACACAGAGAAAATTAAGAAAAAATAAGATAAGATAAGATAAGATAAGATAATTCTTTATTAGTCCCGCAGCGGGCAAATTTACAAATATGTGAGTATAATAGGAATTCATCTGCTATATTATATCCATTGTAGATGTCAAAATGAAATATATGTATAAGGAATCAGTATAAAAATAATGACAAATGTCTTCAAAATCTTCTTTAACTGTGGCAGGTAAGTTACTGTCCATTTGTCCCAAAGTTAATGCTTAACTTGAGCACCATCCTGTAATAAAACATTACAATAAGAGTCCCGTTAGGATCTTAGAGGCTGCCAATGAAAAGGCCTCTTTTTTGGTGAGCCAGCATTATACAAGGGCCTGAGAACGGACACACCTAAATGAAATGCAGCCATTATCAATGCTTTTAACCAGTGCTTTGCTAATCCATGAAGAAGGATGAGCGCAAATAAGATTCAGTTATTATATTTAAGGAGGAGCAGGGATTAAAAATGTGTCATGTTGTGATATTCAAACACTTGATAAGCAGCCTTTATTCTTATATATCAGAGTCACTATTTAAGACCAAGACATGACGGTGAAAAAGGCTTTCCCTGGGTACTGGGACCTTTATTTACATACTTTGTTTACCTCTACAAAGGTAGAGGACTATATTTGGTAATCCATCAAACTGTATATTTTATGCTTCCCTTTGGTCCTTTGAAGAACCTGAGATTTGTAACTTCTGTGTTGGTTTGGGAACCATGGAGCAAGTTCAATGTGGAGACTTTGAATTGGTGTTTGTCTCCCTCTCCTGGGAGTTAATATGTGTTACATTATCTTTATGGTTTGAATGCATCTTGCCCTTACACTTCATTGCTTCTCCTATCTAGCTGTTAGATCTGTGGTTGTGAATGCAGTTTGATGAATATAAATAATATAACAGAAAAAATACAACTTTTGCTGAACCATCAATCTAAAAATGTAAACTATCTTATTTTTAATCTCTTAAATTAATGAAAAGAATGTGTTTATTTAGTTGGATCCTGATATACCCCACTCATCTAAAGGCTTTTCATGAATAATTATTAATTATATAGTGTTTTTCTACAGCAGGATTTGCTAAAGATAAGGAGTGTGCTCTCTGCTTCTTTTGGTGCTTTAAGGACAAGAAGCCTCATAGGGGCAGCTGTGGCGTAGCGGAGAGCAAGGTAGTTCTCCAATCAGAGGATCGGTGGTTCGATACCCGGCTTCGGCAGTCGATGTGTCCTTGGGCAAGACACTTAACCCCAAGTTGCTCCTGAAGGCTTGCCATCGGTGTGGACTGGATGTTGCATGAATGTTAGTTAGAGTCTGATGGTGGCACCTTGATGGTAGCCGGTTATCAGTGTGTGAATGATATGTAATATACTACTGACTGTAAGTCGCTTTGGATAAAAGCGTCTGCTAAATGATGTAATGTAATGTCATACAAACACTTTCCATCAATATGACTCAAATGTCTTTAGATTTAAAGAATTGTAGTCTTAAAAACTAAGTAGAACTCAATAAAAGAGAAAAAAATGAAACTCAAACCATAGTCACAATAATATAACTTTATTAAAAGGGACGCATACATTTAAATATTTAAACGTACTTATTTATTCTTGCACATTTGTATGTTTTGTCTTCACAATAAAAACACTGATATTTACATGCTATAGTAGACCTCTGTGTTGGCCTTTCTAATCCTCTCTCATCCTCTAAAGGACTTCTTTTGCATCTCCACCTCTTCTGAGCTGGTTGTAAAATCAAAATCTTCAGCCCTGTGGGAAGAGAATACATAGTTGTTGTTATCCTTAACAAACAAAACTCACAGATGTTTACGGATGTTAAATTGAATTGAAATGAAAGGGTTAAGAGTTGCCTACCGGTGCAAGCCAGTGTCTAATAACTTTGCATTGACCAGAGTCCCAAGAAACCTCCTATAGGGACTGCTCCTCCCAAATCTCTGAGGCATCACCGGGTCCAGTGCTTCTCGGACTTCAGGGCTCTCGGCACACATTTGAATGACGCCCCAGGACCGGCCAAACCTCTGGGGCATGTTGGGGGTCGAATTTGGGACCCTGTCGTCACCAGGAACACTCTCCCGCCCAAAGCGCATGGGCATGTTGGCGTGCAGGTGGAGAGGCTTGGCGGTGGGCGGGTAGAGCTTCATGATGTTCGGGAGGCTGATTTTGTTGGTGCTGGGGGTCACGCGTACGTTGAAGCTCTCGAAATCCAAAATCCTGCGGATGTCACTCTTTGTCTGGAAACAAAAATATGTTGAAGTCCAGATCAGACTAATTACAGAGTATTTTCATGTGTTTTTACTGGAGCTGAAACTGTTAGTGGATTAATCCATGAATCAATTAGTCTCCATTATCTTTATTAATCTTTTTTTTATCATTTTTATGGGAAAAATGCCAATTGTTTGCTGGTTCCATCCTCTAAAATATGAGGATGTGGTGCTTTTCTTTGTCCTATATGATTATGATGCAAAATCCTAGGTGTTTAGACAGTTGGTTGGACAAAGCAAGCATTTTAAATAAGGCTTACCTTAGACTTCTCACAATTTTTGACATTTACTTGAAAAACTGACTAATCAATTTATCAAAAGAAAAGACGAAGATAAATCAATAAACAAAATAATTGTTCGTTGTTTTTACTACTTATATTTCTCTTTAAGTTAGCTCATATCATTTCATGTTATGTCATATAGCAATATTTTTTTAGTATTTTTATAGTTTTGAACACTATCAAAATACCCTCCAGTAAATTTATTTGACTGATTTTTTTGTGATTTTATTTGCCAATGATGAATTAAAAAACAATGATGTGTTCACAGTTGCCCTATAATAATGTAGAAATGTGTACTGAATGCCCTGTATGTAAATATAATATAATCCAGAATTGGCTAATACACTTCCTTGTAAAAAGTATGGCATTATGCAAAATAGTTCTCGTTAATTATAATTTATTACATATGTACGCAGACAACAAATGCAGTGCACAACACAAGGAAAGTAGCACTATAGCTAACTAGTTTTGTCCATAATACGTCAACAAATTGTGAAAAATTCCATCTTCAGATTGCTTTTTTTAACCGACCAGAAGCATTTTGTTGGGCGTTTATGCTTTAGGAATTACTATTATTAGTTGATGAAATCAATTAATCGACTAGTGTTTTCAGCTGTGAAGAGAAACCCAAACAAGACAAATCACACTTCCCAAAGAAATAAGCATCTCTAGTTAAAGAGTTCTTACCTGTTGGTGTGGCTGTTTCTTCACAGTGTGTCCTCCATCACTGCTGCTCAGCAAAGTCTTATCACTACTGATAGATTTCCCATAGACCTGCAAGTCAGACGCCGCTGCTCCTCCAAGACCCCCCAGCATCAGGAGCACAGACAGAAACCCTGTGGTCAACATGTTAACAACGATGTTCTGTCAGGACAGCACTAGGCCACATATATATATATTATTCCTGATGACCACACTGTTATTAAAGACCCCTGAAAACATACGTCACCTGTCGCATAGATACACACCCACACACATACACATATACCTTCAACCACTAATTTAAACTGAACAAATTCCTGTATTAATTATTATCCAGCTCTGAGGAATATATTTCAAAAGGCATGTGTGCCCTAATTGGGCTGATTAATGAACCAGTTGGTATTTTTGCCAGAGATCACAGGGAAACTAAAATAAATGCAGCCGTTCAATGGAAATATTGAATTAAAGCAACATGCTCATGTGATATAACCAGTATTTCAGTAGTTCAATTCTAAAGAGGCTGCATTTCTCTTTACTGCAAGCTTTGCTAATTATATCCAGCTGTCAACATAAGTTAGGAACAAATGTTAACCATTGAAGGATGAATTATAGTTGATGACCTGATTTTCTTTTAGTTCTGCAGCTCTTGTCAATCATTTATCTCCCAGTTGTTTGATGCATTCCTGTTATCCCTCGTGTAGCCATAATTTGATTTGAAACACATTGTAAATTAGTACGTTAACACCTTAATTTTCCTTATCATTGACATAATTGCATGTTCTGGGCACAGTTAATGAAGAGCTGCACATGTAATTTGCAATGGTTACAACGGCAATCGTATCACAAACTGGTTGAAGGCCTTGTATAATACTCTGGCTTGTACAAAACAAAGAAGAAAAACTAAAAGAAATGTTAGAAATGCATTATGAGAAGTACAGGATCCAGTGTTTTTCCAGAATGACAGTATTACTTATAGGACAAAGGTGGTGTTATTGTATATTTTTGTTATTGTCCCACAATAAGTCCATAAACTAACAACAATTTTGGCCATCTCACAATACTTTCCGACCCCAGCCTGTGTGTCTCAGCCCTAAGCTGCGACCAATGAAGATGTAAACCTTTACAATTGATAAAAATATATACATTTACTGTTAAAAATGGCTACGTAATTTGTATAAAAAAACAAGTAATTTGAATAAATAGTTAATTTGTTCTGCTTTTACTCTCCAAACTGGTGCGCTATCACCTCGTATAAACATCTACAGTACAATCAAATGCCTTGTATTCAGCTTTGAGTATTTTGCAACAAAGAGGTGGGGACGACGTCACTAACCATTCCAGTTTCTGAATGTGTCAATAGTATATTTAGATGTACAAATGGCTCAGAGAGAATGTAAGGAATGTCTGGTGTGAGTCACAGGCTGATAATGACAACCTGCAGGGAACTTTAATTTGATCCATGCGTCATGACCCTGACATTGTTTCCATTTGCCATGTTGCCATGTCAGGACCTACCCTTAACACAGAGGGTTGAGGCGTCTCAGCGGAACAGTATCCCAATCGCATGGAGGAGCATCTGGTTTCACTGATTCAATATCAACCTTAAGATGTTTTTTATGGCTATGGTTTCACTCTATCTTTCAGTATTATCATTTACCTCCCACCTCTCCCCAGCCCTTCTCTTTGTGCCCTCCATCCCTGACCCTGGCCCCGGCTTGCAGACTATGGGGTTCTGGATTTACGATCCTGTCTCTGACACTTATCCAGAGTCTTATCCGCAGAGGGCTTCCTATACCTCAAGCTCTCCCTTTGTTCTTTCACCGAGCTCTCCGAGCACTCCCTCAAAGACCTTGTTCTCCGCCACTGTAATTCTTTCTTCTTAATGTTTATAATGTGCATCCCTCGCCACCCTGGCGGCCTTTTCATCTTTCCATTTTCTTGCCTTCGGGCCTCCCTGCCCTCCCCTTTTCTCTGCTTCTACATGCTGTCCGCTTGAGAACATACACAGCCTCCTTGATAGAAATACTGCCCTGCAGGTTTGATTTAATACACCTGGAACCTCCCATATACATAGTATATACAGTAAAACATGCTTTTGATTTTTTATTTTGCATACACGTTTCATGGCATTTCTATGAGACGTAGAATTTCTTGAAATGTTCATCTGTATGTCTTATAATTCATTTTTATTGTGAACTCCTAGACAACTAATCAATAAGAAGAGGAAGACTGACAAAGGGACAAAAATAAAAATAGGCCGAAGAAGAGACAGAAACAGGAAGCAAAAAATGAAACCAGCCACAATGACACCATTGATCCTCGCCTGTCTGTCTCTCCGTCTGGTATCTGGCAGCCTTCCCAGAATTCCTGTCCAGGACCGGGACACCCTCGGATTCCCGGGATGATTTGTGGGAATGTGCTGTTATCCCCCTGTTGAGCTGATTTATGTAGAGTTTTATCTTCCCCCTCACTTAGACATCAGCCGGGTCATCATCACAACACTTTACATGCCCGTACACTCAGCAAGGAGACACATTCATCAAGCCCGTGTGACGGGTTATAGTTTTATCAATGATCAAATCCATTTCTGCGGGATCACCACATTATGATGTATGGGACGCCGGTCAGGAAGACACACAGCCTCATACCGCTGTATGTGTGGCCCGTGTAATTCTGTGATGCGTCGTTGTTGGGGATGAAGATGGATCCGCGTCTCTCACGAGACCACAGCCGATAAGAGAAGTGACAGAGTGAAAACTTTGAGTCTACAGGAGGGTCAGGTGACCGACATGGAGAAAGACAGGAAGTGGAGTTTCTTTCTTTACTCAGAATGTCAGAGAGTTTTATGTTAAAGTATTTAACCTACCACACATGCAGAGGCCTGAGCGTTTCCTGCCCCTCACTGAAAGCATCTCAGGAAAAGACAATAAATGATTCTGATTAGTTTCCATTTAAAGACAGGTAGTAAAACTGTGCAAAACCTAAAAAGACATAAAATTACTCTAAAGACAAGGCTGGCAATATTTTTTATTTAGGTATAGACAACAAGTCCCAAGAAAAAAGCAACACAAACCATGTGTTAATCTGCAAGTTTCCAGTTTACCCAGACTGTTAGTGTCTCTGAGCCAGACCCAGAATGGTTAGTACTGAAGGCATAAATCCAAAAGGCTACATAATTGGATTAAACAGCTGGGCACTGTAGTTTTTTAGCAAACATTACTTAAACAGGAGTAAATGGTGTGTTTGTTGGGGACTATTTTCAGCTGTGGAACTGGTACCATTAAACAGCTCCACGACAGTATATAGGATTGTCTCAAAATAAACTACAATGCCCATGTTCTGATTTTTACAACAATGGAGCTTTATGGCATATCAATTATATTATATGGCTACAAAACATGTTTAGGATTAATTCATTGTTGGTTTTGGGGGACTTTTCATAGGAACAACTAGGAGAAAAGTGTAGATCATCAGATTATTAAATAAATGATCGGCTTCTCACCTGAGACCATTTTAAATAATTGCAATCTAATTAGCCCCTCTAAACGTGTCTTGAATATTACTCTGACTAAAACAAGGACGTTTTTGTTAGTTCCTGAAAAGCTAATTTTTTTTAAGAAATTACTTTTTAACTGGCATCATCAATTTCTAATTTGCTGATTTGTTGCCCCTACATGGCACCATGGTACAGCTCTGTATGCAGAAAATACAGATATGCACATAAATCTGAACTCTGGATTTAGTCAGTTAATCGTTATTCCAAACACATGTTGTGTTCAGGTGCTGAGTCAAATAAAAAGTAATTATGGTTTATGCCTCTTTTGAATGCTTCCCAATTATGTAAATATGTTTACATCCCAAACGAGGCTTAATGAACAGCCGGTTTGGGCTTGAAACAAACTTTTTCTAATAAAGAAAGGGAGCTTTCAACAGTGTGGGGAGGCAAAAATCACATTAAGGCAAGCTGATTAAAGGTGATTTTACTACTAATATACTCATATATGATACGAATTCTCTCTGGCTTTTGTTTATTTGGCTCCTTATTAGTGCCACTTTTGTTCATTATTAAAAACTGAGAAGAAGCGTTTTGTTTTGCTTAAAAATTTACTTAAAAATTGAGTGTGTTTTGTCAAAGTTTACACATAATACCACTAGATGGCGCTCTAGGTTTGGATGATGAAATCCCTGGTCCAGATTTATAGATTTGTTTGTTAGAGCCTCCTTTCTATTTTTGTTTCTTAAACCTTTTCCCTCTCCATTTTTAAGCAGTTATTCAATTTCAGTGTAAAGTCAGTGTAAGGCCTTTTGTTAAGGAAATTCATCTTTTGTTGTATTTAGTACCCAATAGTATGAGTCTTTAAACAGCATGGTGCCTATAGTGAAACGTGTCGTCCACAAGGAGGCACTCTCACACCCTTCCTCTCTGTTTGTAGAGGAGGAGGAGCAACTAAGAAGAGGTGGGGAGTCAGAGGAGGAGGCCGGCCTAAGAGGAAGAAGGAGTGTCCCTCAAAAAGGGGAGGTGTTTGATAAATATTAACAAGAGGAGGCGCTGAGAGCACTAGCCAATCAGAGACTTGTTGAAATTCACCAATCAGAGATGGAGAGGGAAAGCTGGGAGAGGCAGGCAGGAAACTGAGCAAATGACCCTTGATGAGAGAGGGGAGGATGGGAAGGAGGAGGGGAGGAAAAGGGGCCCTGGGAGTGAGTGTGTGTGTGTGTGTGTGTGTGTGTGTGTGTGTGTGTGTGTGTGTGTGTGTGTGTGTGTGTGTGTGTGTGTGTGTGTGTCAGTGTGAGAAGCTTGGTTGAAAAATCCTCCAGAGCATATGTTTTCCTTATTTTTTTTTTTATTATAAAATATATTCCTTTTCCCCAAACCTAAATGCTAAATGTCCATTCAAGTGTAGAGAGATAAATAACCCGTGCGGCTGGAGAAGATGAGCGATTGAGCTGCAGCTGCAAAACACTGATGAAAGATATAGAGGGGAATGACGTATTGTGTGGAGAGACAATTTAATTTTTTTTTGTAAATTATGGAAGAAAAGGGGGATTGTCTGAAAATAATATTGAGCAAAATGAAAGCAGAGACATTTCTGCTGCTTTGGTGGGGAAAAACAAGTCCCTGTCATTTAGTTGTTTTCCTTTTTGTTACCTGATTTGAATGTTTATGCAGCCATTTATCTGTTGAGTGCGTTTCATGATCCCTGGGCTTTGAAAACATCTTAAAACCCAGGTGCATAAATCCCAATGACACTTGAGAGTGAGAAAACAAGCACTTATTTTTGCTTTTATTGTTGAATTTAAGGCTTAGATTTTTTTACATAGTATTTATGCAAAATATACACATTTAACAATGATGGGAGAAAGAGAATAAAAAGCATAAAAAGAAGTTGTGATTGAAGAAAGATACTTTTTCTCTTCTCCTGACCTCCGGGCCTTCTCTCTGCTCCCAGTTGGACTGGCCGTTTGGCTGCTGCTCAGCAGGTCAAAGGAGGTCGACAGCAACCTCAGACAACCACAGGGAGAACTACACTGTGACCTCCAACCTCTCTCCACCATGCAGCTGAACCCTGTACAGCGCTTAAAGCAAAGTAGGAAGAAAAAGGAAGAGGAAGCACTGCTTTTTTTTTTTAAAACAAAAAAACCTGATTTGTACAACTCCTAAAATATTTTTTTTCTTATTCAAACCACTCTTAATTTGCCACTTGGAATAAATCAGACTGAGGTAAAAATAGAACTCAAGAATTTAAAAAGGGTTTTGTCCACTCTAACCATAATGATGGAGATGGGACTGTTCAACATTATCACTAATTGAACACATGAGACTTTCATCCACCGAATCACCGACAGGAAGCATGCACTGCCTTGATTCATTTACTGCTCCCTTTATGTTGCATGCATGCTAGATGGCGCATGTGTGTGTGTGTGGGGCGGCGGGCTCAGCAATAACATCAGAGGAGAAAAATACCAGAATTTGATTAATCATTGCTGTTTTGATCATTTCTAAATGTGTCTTTGTGCTGTGTTTATCTGCAGAAACACTGAGTTGTAGAAGTCAGACTTGGCAGGTCAAAGAAAAAGGCTCGGTTGAAAATAAACACGAGGAGCCTTATTCAGTGGAGGAAAACAATTTTCAATTGCCCAATAAGAGTCTTTGATTAAGATATGGAACTTTATTATAAGAACATTGTGTTGTTTTTACACAAATAGGTTTCAGGGAAATCTATAAAAAAAATCTCTTGCATACTTCACTTAATTTGAACAATTTGAAGCTTTGGTTAGTTCACCATCTAAGGCTGAATAATACTAATGTAATGTTAAGTAATGGAAAATGTGTGTACAGTTTGCATTATACGTGAGTTATACCAGTGTGTATGTGGACATGCTATCCATTTCGTAGCGGCGGGAAAGTCACACAAAGCCCTTAATTAAATCAGGTATAATATAACAGCCCTCTAAAAGTCCTCCATTCAAAAAAACGGCTTCAGTACAAGTATTGAAGTGCATGCACTTAGAGTATTCAGTTACAGTATGAACACGTTTCATTTCCAGGAAGCCTTCAACCTCTGATGTGTTAACCAACATAAATTAAGAGCATACAGTAGTTATGCTTTATTAAGTGTGCTGTTATGCTGTGATGTTAATGTGTGATTATATGATATCTCTTTTTTAATAATACATTAATACATGCTATCTGTGATGTATGTTTTTGAAGCTTTTCAATTTCAAATTTGGTGTCGGCTTCAATAGAAAGTGTCTGAATGGAAAGAGCTCACCAGGCTGAGTATCTACCTTTATCATAACCTTGGCCCATAGAAATAACATATTAAATATTAAAAAGAAGAGCCGATTTACATTCTCATGGAAAATTGAGCTGAGCTGGAAGAGACTGATTGACTTTCCTGCATTCTTCATGGTAAAGGTGCAACTGTTCCTAAGCCATTGGTGTGAATGTGGTCCATTAAAGACCAAACATGCTTCATTCATTAGTTTATACAGAAACCTGAGTACTACATATTGTTCTGATGTAGTTTTGATGATATTTAAAAATAAATATGACTAATCCATCACAATTGTTTTTGCGTGGTATACAGACGCTAGAAAAGTTAAATGTTTTTTAAATGTAATAGTGACTCATTTGTCTAATTCATCACATTGATCTTATTGAAAATCATTAAGCCATTTCTTTTAATGATAAAAGCAAGTATATACTTTGAAACAAGGGAGGAAAAGAATAACGTTTGGAAAAAACAGAACAATGAGTACAGCACTCAAGTACGATACTGTACATATTAAGTTTCTCTCTATTTTAATATATGCAAAAGCTATTCAGTGTGTGTGTTTGTGTGTGTGTGTACGTGTGTGTGTGTGTATGTGTGGCCCGTTACGTGTGAATAAGATACTGTTAACCTCTGATGGCTTGTGATGGTTCTCCTGTAAAAGCATCCCTACTTTCGCCTCATTTCCCCTCCCTTTCCCACTCTCCATGTGCCATTCCCGGCAGCTAGAATTGGAGTGTACAAAATGTGCGTGTGTCTGTGTGTGTGTGTGTGTGTGTGTGTGTGTGTGTGTGTGTGTGTGTGTGTGTGTGTGTGTGTGTGTGTGTGTGTGTGTGTGTTGTGTGTTTGATACTCACACAGGAAACTTGATCTGGACCATAGCTTTCAGCACAGCCTGTAGATCCCCAGAGTTTTGAAAGAAGACAGAATTAAAGAGAGGGAGACAGGGAGAGTCCTATTTGACCTCAGCAGAGCCTTTCACACACACACACACCCACACACACACACGCACACACTGTCTAGTGCAGCGCTGAGTGTCGGGGACAGCTGTGGTATAGTGACATCATCTTTAGTTGCCGGCTGGTGTACTTGATCTGGGCTGAGGGTAAGATTGAAACCGAAACACCAGACTGCTCTCTGGACCCACATCCTCTGCCAGAAAAACACTGTGTGTGTGTCCATGTGTGTGTGTCCGTGTGTGCCCGTGTGTGTGTGCTTGAATGCACACATTCGGGTGTGTAGAGGTTTAAGAGCACCAATAAAACCACAGCATTGGACCATTCTCCACTTTCGCTCTCTTTCCTTCTGTCTCTCGATGTCTCTCTCTTCCTCCCTGCTGATTGATGCGTTGTATATATTCTTCTGGGTAATCAGATCCTTTTCTTCCAGAGGTTTCTGTAAATACAGTCTGCTGAAGTGACAGTCTGCCAGGCAGCCAGGCTGACTGTCTCTGAAGGGGATTTAGCCAACGCTCCGAAAGCCTGGCACTGTGCTTTGGAGGCCCCCGAGGGCAGGACTGATGTCTCCCTAAGACAAGGCTGGCGCATGCTAACTGTGATTTGTGTGCGTGTGTGTGTGTGTGTGTGTGTGTGTGTGTGTGTGTGTGTGTGTGTGTGTGTGTGTGTGTGTGTGTGTTTGTGTGTGTGGGGGTAAGGGGGGAAAAGGTTCATCCAAGTTCTGTATTAGCAAAGATGTGTATATTCATTAGACATCTGACTTGATCTGAGCAGTAAATTACAGTTACATGGAAATTAGCAGAGCAGCGAGGTGGTACACTGATGTGACTTTTTGCGGTTTGGTGAAGATGACACATGAGGGAGAACACACACACACACACACACACACACACACACACACACACACACACACACACACACACACACACACACACACACACACACACACACACACACACACAAACAATTTGAGCCGTCAGATACCTACATAGTCAGATCATCGCTATAATCTCCCAGTGCCTTCACCACCTAAATCCTCTTTTGCTCTCAGAATATTTGAACAAACAGCCAAACCGGCAAGCAAGAGACATGTGTGCATGTGTGTGTGTGTGTGTGTGTGTGTGTGTGTGTGTGTGTGTGTGTGTGTGTGTGTGTGTGTGTGTGTGTGTGTGTGTGTGTGTGTGTGTGTGTGTGAGGTTTTAGACATTTAGCCTGAGCATGGGAAAAAGTGAAGCTTTAAACAGAAAACAAGCAACCAACACCACAAAATACAGAATTCCATGAAACCCCTTAAACAAAACAACATGTTTTGGAGCGGCACAAAGACAAAACACAAAGTCACAAACAGAAGGATGATTAGCTATTAGTGTTTTCTAATAAGGTAACTAATAAATAACATAAACTGACATTATTTAGCTTTGGAGACAAAGGAGAGCAACAATAAAACCAGTGGAATAATTATGTCACATAATAATGAGTCTTTGCCCCATGATGATCATTAACCACACGTCTTGATTTGCCCACTTTTAATGTTTCTCTCCATTACGGCAAACTATGTAATTATTGTGATAAAACAACCTTAACTCAAGGTGCAATTAATAGATTTTCTGGAGTTTTCAACCTTGTCACATGGTCTTAATCAGTGGGCCTTTTTCTGTCAGAAAAAAAAGAAAAACCCTAAAACAAAACAATAGAAGTGCTATGTGGTAAAAATCACAATAGTCAATGAGCTCCCATGTCAACAGATCAATCTCCCTGCGATTGAAATAAACTGCTGTGATACAGTTGAACTCTCTGGAAAGGCTAGTAAGTGAACCATGAGTTGAGTTTGTTTTGATAAAAACTACAATTTCCAAATTCAAGAGTGAACTTTGATGTGCATAATGATGGAAAAAAACTGATAACTATATTTTTTGTTTTAGCATAAACACAAGACATAAACATGCATTTTTATAAGGATATCTTATGTTGGGTTATTAGAGTTTGAATTAGTTTAAAAAATAAAATATATATATATAAATATATATATATATATATATATATATATATATACATTTTAAACAGCAAACTTATTTTTTATAATTAATACAAATATTAAAAATGTACACAGAATATGAAAATAAAACTATAAGATCTCTACTACAATCTTGTGACTAATCAGCCAACCTGTACCCTGATATTTATATATACATATGGTCAAATGTATGCTGGCACCCCTGTTCAAGTAGTTGTGTACTTTAGGTCAGAAGCTGTTTGTCAAGATTTGGGCCCGACCCCTTAATTCCAGTTATGAGAAAATTGCAACGGTACAGTAAACAATGATATTTCATATGTTTGCAGCTCTGTGCCAACAGTTTAAAGAAGGCCCTTTCCTGTTTCAACATGACAATGATACAGATTGCCACGGATAAAGGTTAAATTTAACTTAAGAACTGGACTTGGCTGCGCAGAGCCATGAAATAAAACCCCTATCCAACACCTTTGGGGTGAATTGGACTCCCCGTTCTCCCTAATGTTCTTGTTGCAGAAATGACGCAACCAGCCTCCAACATTTTGTGGAAAGCCTTCCGAGGCCCCGTCCACATTCTTAGTTTTAATGTCCAAATATTTTTTGTCAAATATGGGTATAAACTGGGCTCTTGAGTCAACAGTTATTTATATGTTTATTTTGCTTTGGCAACGATTTTTCTAAACCTTTATGCCAATAAAGTCCATTTGAAGTGAACTGAATTGACACATTGAGAAACAAGAGAGTAAGAGACAAAGAGTCAGAGAGAGAGAGAGAAGCTAATGAAAGCGAGCAGAGGGCTACCACCCACCGGAGCAGACAGCATTCACTGTCTCACTCTGCAGAAAGTCAGCATGGACACAAAAGGTACAAATGCCATCTGGGCTAGGAGGCTACGCTACATCCAGAGACAATAGGGGCCCAGTCACGCTGCCCAGCCCAGCCATGACCATCTGCTCTTGGTGAGAGTGAGTGGGAGAGGGGACCCCCTGGTACCTCCAGGACCCCCACAGGTCCCAGAATACAGCAGGATGGTAGACTGAAATCAGCATAATACTAGATTCATGGTATGAAAATATGAATGAAGAGCGTGTGAGGCTCCGTAAGCCTCCTACACTGGGAATGGGAACATGTGTGGTGGTTTTCTGACCAACAATGGTTGATAGGAGAGAGCAACTGTTACAACAGCGGGGAAGAGGACGCTTCAGAAGGGAGAGTGGATGCATGCAAACATCTATACATACACCACGTAAGAACAGATGCACACACAGTGCAACACAACAGCGGCTATTCATCATACAGTAAAAAATGAAACAAAGACACTGAGAGCTGAAGCCTTTGACTTCGGTTTCATCTCATGTGTGACTGCTCAGAAAACTTAATCTGGTTTCGTTTGAGCTTAGAAGTGTGGTAGATTAAAGGAGATACAGATCTCTCTCTAGCTATGACCAGTCTATACTTTGGCACGGTGAACATTCATGCCTTGAAGTCATGTCACGCCATAGCATGACACTGAAGCAGCCAGAGGGGAACGAGCATCTCAAGAATCTGAGTTTGGGATTTGTAACTGGGGCATTGAACCCACATGGAAGCAAGCAAACCCACACGGACACACGCACACATGTATATATAAATAGAGTATGTGCCACACATGCACATTACTAACATGCAATCATGCAATCCACGAACACACGTACCATCTATCTGCTAGCATCACACCAGGGAATTTTCCATTTACATATCATATCTCCCACTTATTACTCAATGAGCCTCTTTGAGTTTTTTATGATTTTGAACACAGATGCTGAACTTTAGGCCTATAGTTTAAGATGAAAGCAGGCTGCGTGTTGATTTATGTTGAAGATTTGTGTGTGGGTATAGTTTTGAAGATAAATAATTATTCATGTTTCTAATATAATGGGTCAATTAATCACTCTTATTGGGTCTTATGTTTAGCACGTTTCATTTCTGTAGTTGTGCCAAAAGGTTTCCTTAAACCTGCAATTGCTGGGGTTTTTTTGCCACCTGGGGGGCAACAAAAAAAATTATAACAACATTGTTTAAGGTTATATCACAAACTTGTTAGCAAGCAGTTGTTTATTTTCAAAAACCAGCAGACACAGAGCATCATTTATTTGGAGTCGTGTTTCTTAGACATTGTTTTTTTTTAATTGTCATTTGATACATTTTTGTTGGTTAATTGGTGGTGCAGTGCTGAGGACTGAAGAAAGGGCCGACCTTTCTGTGTGGAGTTTGTATGTTCGCCCCGTGTTCATTAGGAAGGACGTCATTGGTTCACAAAAATCAGGTCAAGAACCAGTTTGCCAGCTGGTAGATTTTGCTAGATGATCCACTGTAGCGACCCCTAGTGGGAACAGACAAGTGAAGAAGAAGATTTTTGTCATTTTAGCACCACAGTCTAGCCCTAGTTAAATTTGTAGACAAACACTAACACTTGCCTGTCATCAGCAGCTTTTGTTAAACCGTATCAGACGAAATGACAACATGTCAGAATTTGCTCTTCACAGATTCTTTTATGTCAACATCATCAGCTTAAAGCTTTTGTGTATCAACTCTTTTGTCTGTCGTCTCTGATCTCACAGTCACCTCTGCGGTTTGTGCAGACAGGTTAGCAAATGGTTGAGGCCTGCGTTTAAAAGTGATTTTGTGAGGATTGTTTACTTAAATAGGTAGAAGTGTGAATGCTTGTATCTGTCCTGTCTGCCTTAAATTTATGAGCATGCAGCTCAAAGGGAAACACCTGAATTAGCTCAGAGATGCTCGATGTCAAGCCAGCCACTGATGAGAGATCCCGCGTCGAAATTTATGCCTCGCACTAATGAATGGTTTTGTTCTCAAACACAACCAGACACAGAAAGTGTGGAAATCCCCCTCAGCTGCTGACAGACAGTTGTCAGAGGCCTCAGATTAATGAAGGAGTCTCTCAGTCAGCCGGTTCGTAGAGGCCGACACAGCTCACCCCCGGGGCTCAGGTGACCTTTTAAGCGGTTAAACGTTTAATGGGAACACAGGACTTGTTAAAGCTAACAACATACATGCATTGGCAAAAAAAGCTTTGATGTTTTAAAAAAAGAACATTAATATAAATAAACAAATGAAATAGAATTCAATCAGTCACAGCGGATGTTAGTTGAATGCAAAATATATGTTGCTTAGAGGAGGATTGTGTTTCTTTTATTGTTATTTATCAGCATCAGTGTGGGCCTCACACCTGTATGTTTATTGGCCTGAGGAGATGAAGGAGAGTTCAGTACAATAATGACTACGAGGGTCGGATGGTTATTGGCAGATGATAGAGAGTAACTGAATTCTTAGTCCACCAGTAAGCAATCTCAGAACAAATCAACTATTGGTCTTTAACACAAGATTCCTCTTCCATGTGGCCCTCATTGTTGACAGTTGAATGAGACCTGAGGAATGGAGTTGGAGTTGAGAAACGATGTATATGGCTAATCTGTATACCCAAATGTCTGCATATGAATGCCGATAAACCAAAAAAAGAGCATAAATAGCTAAATGGTGTGAGAATGCGTGTTTAACTGCATGCAACCAAAGCCCGCTCAAACATGTTGTGTGAGCATGTGTGTATCTCTCCGTCTGTCTGTCCAAAGCTAATCTTGCATACTTCCTGACCCATCAGCCAGATATTTTTGTGCTAATATATGACTGTATGCTCACTAACCTCTCATGGTTGCAGCAGGGGTTCTCCAACCGCAGCAACATGCCTTTCTGGCAATCGACGAGGCAAAAACCAACACTTGTATTCAATTGAGCCAAATATTTTGCTTATTTATTTGGTTTTTATCTAAAAGTCATGTCCCATCTGAAAAGGCAACATCTGTGTTCCACATCATGTCCTGGTGATTTACACTGAGTGTCATTATTGCCAAAGAGTCTGGAATTTCATTCCTGCTTGTGAAAGTGAAGACGGGTTTACATTGAAGCATTGGAGGACAACCTTTCCAACGTAACAAGTAGAAACCTATTTACAACCAAACCATAAACTACTCTTTGAGGGGCAGTTCTGGAGAGCTAAATCCAGCAAGCTACTGTGTTTGGCCATTGTGGTTAAATTTGTGGGTTCATATTCAATCTGCTGGTGAAAAGGATTGAAGTTGAAGAATAAATTGGAACCATCTGCTCTATGGACAGAAACAATATTCAGGGGCTTATTGTGCTTTACTTCATTAAAAGTAAGTATCCTCTCTAACTCCTTCTCTTTCTCTCTGTCTGTGTTGTATCTGTGTGTGTGTGTGTGTGTGTGTGTGTGTGTGTGTGTGTGTGTGTGTGTGTGTGTGTGTGTGTGTGTGTGTGTGTGTGTGTGTGTGTGTGTGTGTGTGTGTGTGTGTGTGTGTACCCGCAGGGCAGAAAGAGGTTAGTGACAGGCTTTGACAGGTTCCTCATGGTAGGAGACCTCTCAGCTGTCAAACAAACAGACAAACCAAGGAAACAAGAGATAAAGAGATAAAGAGCATCGATATGAGGAGAGTGACTGTCTTAGCTGAGCAGAATGGGATAGGTACATACTAATGACTGAAAGGCAAATCATTTGAATAATAAATTACCCTCAGTCACTCCCCATTTTCCTTTTCACTCCATCATACCTTTCATTTTTTTCACCTCCCTTTGCTGTATGATTTCTCACTTAACTGTCTCATCTCTCAACACCCGGCCCTCACCTGGGCGAATTGCAAAACTGCAACACCCTGCTTCTTCCTACAGGCAAATCTAAATACACATTAAGTGCTCTGAGTGGTGCAAACCTGCCTGAGCATGAGGAAAGGCAATGTGTGGGTGCAAAGAGCTGCTTCCAAGTATGAACTTGAAGTCAGAGGAAAATATACAGAGACAGAAGAGTCAGAAGCAGGAGGAAAAATAAATCTGGAGAAAAAGGTAATACAGGGAGTAGGGAGCTGTATGAAAGAGGGGGAGTTGTGTGTGTGTGTGTTTTTTTTCCTTGGTGAAAGGCTGTTGACGGTTTAGTTGGAGTGTGCTGTCAGGGCCTGTCACCTTGACAACCGGGCCTGTATTTCACTCGCTCGCTAAAGAGAGAAACTGAGAGAGGGCCCCTGGCTTCTAACCCCCTGTCAACCCCATGTATACACTCACACACACACACACACACACACACACACACACACACACACACACACACACACACACACACACACACACACACACACACACACACACACACACACACACACACTCACACAGCAAATTCATCTTCCCTATTCACTTAGCTCACCCAGTGCTCGATTCACTTCACAGAAGTTACACAACCTGTTTACGTCGCAGTGTGAGTGTCTGGTTCAAGAGCAGCAGCTCACCTGGCATGTGAGGCCAAAACAACAGGTACTTAAGGTCATGGGAAGCCTCATGTTTCTGTGTGTGTTTATGTGTTGTGAGGCGCACAGGTGTGTTTGGCCGCTAACTGTGTAAAAGCACGTGCCGGCCGAGGCATTTTCTACTTCAAATCTGTCACCATAACTCTGCAGACAGAAGTCGAGATCACAGCGGCGGCTGCAGCGACGTCACCGTGCACAATAGACAGGATGGGCAGATGAATGAATAAGGGACGCTCTGAAAAGTAGACGAGTGGGTAGCATGAAAGACGGATGGCCTAATGGACGGATGATTGAAGTGACAAGAGAAATGACAGATGCTGCCGGATTAATGGACGGATTGACAGATAGATGGAAGGGCAGACAGATGAATAGAGATGCAAAAGTGACAAAAAAGAGAAGACGGAAAAAAATAAGCACAACAGTTATAGATGATTTATCAGGTAACGGCAGAAAGAAGACATTGTGTTTAGCTGGTGAGTGATGAAAATGATGACCAACAAATCTGACTAATACTGCTGATTTATTTGTACACATTTGACGGCTAAACCTGAGGCCTGAAGTGAGAATCAGCATCTGAACTAGTCCCGGCTCTCTGTTGGAGAGGGGACTTCCGATTTCTTCCGCTTGACTGGAGGGGCAGAAAGGATGGGTGGGACGAGGCGGGGGTGGTGGTGGGTGGGTGGGTGGGGGGATCTGGCATTCCCCTGCTCCTTCTCAATAGAGCCATCTGATGCTGAAAAGGGTAGATCCTCTCACTCCCCGCCTCGCACCGTCACATCTATCAATGCTGTGGCTGAAAGGCGGGACGAGAGAGCAAACGAAGAGCTGTCAGGGAAACACATGCACACTTCCCATCGAACACACACAAACACACACACACACACACACACACACACACACACACACACACACACACACACACACACACACACACACACACACACACACACACACACACACAGACGAACAAACAGGTTGAAAGGAGGGGTGGGAAAGTTTGACTAATACATCTGTACTTCATAATTATGTTGCGTGCCTCCAACCCTCACAAGGCTTTTGTCAGTGTCTTGCTGTGAGTGTTGACGTCTTGCTATTTATGTCCCTGGTGCTGCCCATTTGTTTTTGCTGTTGTCTCGGTTTACTGTCTTTTGTCATTTGAGACAAACTGTCTTGTAGAGGCTGTGATATTAATCAGTCGTTGGGCATATTTATTGCAGATCAAGCACACAACACAGGCATCAAGCAGTACTTAATTGTTTTGCTTGTAACTGTCAACATTTTCTACTCATTGATATAATTAAAAGACAGGCTTGAGCTTGTGGACAATTACACAGTGCAATTCCTTCCCTGTGTAAATTGTTTCTCAAAGATATGATTCAAAAACAAAAAAGACAAAAGTGATTTTGATCTTAAAATGCCTAAAATTTGATTTCTTTCATTTCTCTCACTACTTTGTGGACTGACATCTTGACCATGATCATGATCATGATTTTGTTTTAGCGTAGCTGTGATTGACAGCGAGCTTATTTCTTACAATCAGGTAGAAGCTTGCACATGTAGCTGCAGCAGATATGCCATAGCTGATGTAGAAAACCGTGAAATTGGACATGTAATGATCTCGGGGCTGTATTCGTATTCGAGTTTCACATTTTGGGAAATATGCTTATTTTCTTTCTTGCCAAGAGTTAGATGAGAATTCAATACCAAGCTCAGGTCTCTCCGGGAAAAAGTCTGGCTCTGTCCAAAGGTAACAAAATCAAAAACCAGACCAGTGAATACCTCACCATCATCGTGACGTTGCCAGGCCACAAGACAATTCAAGTAAATGACTCCCAGTAAAGACCTAACCCATAGGAAAATGGCAAATTTCGTTGAGTGTGTATTGTTTGGATGGTTTGGATGTGGCAATACTGGATACCAGGCACTCGGCCCGTTCTGAACAGGCAAGCTTTGAAAATTAAATAATCTTAGAAATAAGAGATATACATTTGAAATTTGACTGATAACCCATGATAAAATATATTTTTTGTTTCATGAGATTTAGAACTTTTGACCACAAGATATAGCAACAGCACTAATAGTCCTTTAAAGGTCAGAGGTCATGAAAATGTTTAGTTATATATCCAAAAACCCTCTGCACTTGTTTGTTATTGGTCACTATTTAATGATACAAACACTTCTGTACCAACAAAACTTTTGTGTGAGCGATGTTGTTTTACTTCTTTCAGGGATTCACAGCATTATTCTAAATTTACATCTGCCAACGACTTAAAATCAGTTTAGCTGATTTTCTCTTGATGCAAAGACTTGTTCATTCTTTGCAAAGTGTAAATCACTATATATTATAGCTACAGCTTTCATTTTTTATCTGAAGACAGAGAAACATATTTTTTTCTCTCCGCCTGTTGATAGATGTGGGCGCAGCCAGGACTTTTCACTTGTCAATCAGTGTGTTTGACGTTGAAATTGTTACAAATGTACACATGCAAATAATCATCTCCTTCTTTTTGTTATTTTCTTTTCACACACAAGACAGACAAACGCACACACCACACCCAGAAGAAAAAGTAGGCACTTTGGACTTGTTGAATCAGGCGGTTATAGTGAAGCTTTGTGAGTTTCTCTCATGTCACTCTGCACCTCACAGCTGTGGTACAAGAAGTGTTGAAAACTTAAAGATACAGTATAACCTGGCACACACGCACACACACACACACACACACACACACACACACACACACACACACACACACACACACACACACACACACACTTACAAACCAGCACACACACATACTGTAGGTAAGCACAAGATCAAGTTTATGCACTCTTTGACATGCGTCCGCTGACCCTCCAGTCTCGTCCACACACACGCACTCAGTCCTCTTATTCATTAATCTTCATTTCAACACACACTCTGGCCGCCGTCAGCACATATGCTCCAAACAATCACTTGGCACTGTGCACTCTCTCTCTCCCACACACACGCACACACAAACAGGCTCTCAGAGGGTGAGATCTGATTGCTGACACTGATATCAGGTCCCCTCCTGCTGCTGAGCTGTCCATCTGGCTGCCCGATCAGAAGACAGAGTGCGGTCCTCACAGCGGGGCTCCTGTCACTATGCATTAGTGAATGGCTGACAGCAGATCCGAGCTGACATTGAGGATAATATTGGCATCAACAGAATCCTTTGGTGCTGGTATCACATCGGGGTTACGGTGGAACACGATGACATCCGAGGTGGCCAGGTGGAGTCGTTTTGAGGGCATGGCGTTCCCAGATGATCTGGCAGACCTTTTCCTGGAGTTTGCAGGATTTTGGGCCACATCCAGGGGACAAAGCCACGTGGTGTGTGAGAGCTATTAGTGGACAAACTTTGAGAAGCTGGGACGCCCTACTTTTAGTCCAGAACTACTTCTGACACGAAGTTTATTCTTTGCTGTCCTTTTTCTGTGGTCTGATCAGTGAGTTTTGCTGAAACAAATCCAGACCTCATCAAACATGTCACGTCGGTAGAAAATCACATATCACCCACACAGATGAAGTGCCAATCCACTCAATTTTTACAATGTTGTTTACAAAGTTCCCCAAATAGTGGGAGCCGTGTGTTTGAAACATTTTTCCTAACAGGGATGACTGAATCCAGTCCTCTACGAGCCTCTGATTCACTACAACAGAGACAAATAAACTTCCAAGACTGTGTTTGGCCAAGCAAATCAGTGCTGTTGAATGATTCAATCCCTGCGTTTATTATGGTTTTTACGCCATGCATTCCAAATGAAGCCCTAAGCACGAACAGGCATGTAGGAAAAACCAGACACTTAGGCTTTGTATATTTCTCTATTTCCCACTCTCTGTCTGCAGCTCCCTCAATAAGCCTCTTGTTCTGAAAGATAAATTCTTCGCCATACTGTAATAAATGCAAACAATGCTTGAAAAAATGTCGAAAAACTGTTCCCTCTGTTTTCACATCACTGGCTGCTCATTCACAAATTGTACTTAACAAAAAGGGCAGTGTGGGTTGTAGTTTTTTACGCCGCTGTCCCCAGCTGTGACTTGGCTGTCAGTGAGACATTTTGGGGTGATGGCTGGGGGCAACAGGAAGGTTTAGGTGTTGTAATCAAACTCCCCTTATTCCCCCCAGGCTCGTTACAATGTTCAAATTCTACACTAATTGGCGAGCCGGGAACACCGTCTGCCCGGTAACCCCCCAGAGAGAGACGAGAGGAAAAGGGGTTTTATTATTTTTAAATTTGTGACAATATATAACCTTTAAGTTAATTTTCTCCATGGCGTGAAATGTAGCTGTGGAAGCAGCAACAGACTCCTATTATTGTGGTTTAAGTGTAAAAGTGACTCGGGGGCTAAACATTCACCTGCCTGTCATGTTCAAAATAATGGATAATGTGGGTTTTCATAGAGATTTCTCAAGGATATTGCAGATGGATTTTGAAACTAAATGATTTCAGACGTGGCCAGGTACTAAAGATAATAAAGTGTAACATAAAAGTGGGTGATGCCTACTGTGTTTTTTTTAATAATTGGAATTGGAAGATAAACAATCTTCCTCTCTCTGCTCTTCCATCTCTGTAACCCCCTCTCCTCCTCCGCCTGGCCTCCTCCTCCTTTAATCTTCCTTGTTCCCCGGGTGCCTCCCTTTCGGAGGTTTATAGCTTGCAGGTCTTTGACTGCTGAACCATTACCCCAAAGAGCAACAAACTGATCTGCGGTCACACTTTATAAGCTGTCAGCTGAACCATGCTCCTCGGCCGACAGGTGAGGAATGTTTTCATTCACCTCTCTGCCTCTCCTTGGGTGTCTCTCTCTTAGGCACACAGTTAAACGCATCTTTTTCTCTACACCTGGGCGCAGCACTTTAAAGATGAAAGGGAAGGGACAGCAGAAGACAGAAGATGAGAGGTGGAGGCGAGCGGGAAATGTGATCCATCATCAGACGTGTCTTCCTCTCCAGCTCCTGAGACACCCCCCTTCCTGTGGGGTGTCCCTGAATCAAAGCAGACGTTAGGCCTTGTCCACCTTTTTACCCAAAAAGTCCTCCGAATTAACAACAAGGTGTGTTTTTAAATCACTGTTGGAAAACTAACAGCACTATGGTTAAAGTTTGATTAGATTTCAGGCACAAAGGCAACTTTAAAGAGGTTTTGGTTTTGGTTAAAAAGACTACTTTCCTAAGGTTAGGAGAGCTGTGTTGTCATGGTAACAACTACTTGGATTAGGTTAGGGAAGGACAGTTAAAAGAAACCAAAGTTGACTGATGTTAGGAAACAGAAAAAGACCAACGTTCCCCTGTGTTTTATTTCTATGTGTTGTCCCATTCATCCACTCTGACCGTCCTCCTTCTGCAGAAACTACTTCCTCCTTCTGTCCCGACGGAGAATAGTCATAATTACTACGTCTGCTAGAGGGCTTTGACACTTGTGCGAACAATGCTGTCATTTTTCTTGGGAGGACTGTCTCCTTTCACCCAAACAAGAGCTCCAGTAACACTTTCACAGTTGATAACAGAAGAAATGTTCTAAGCTCAAACTTTGCCTGAATATCGGCTTACCCGTCAGCTATTGGGCGTTTGATCTCTGTGTTGATCCATACTAACTGTTGATTTGCTTGTGCCTGTGTGGCTGATTAGCGTGTGTTTGATGAAGGCTTGGGTTTCTCGCTCTGACCCGTGCCCACCCAGCAGCCATCATGGGTAGCTGCTAACGGAAGAGAGGGATTGTGGGAAAACACGGAGGCCTGCGGTCGACATGTCACCATCGCTCAGCATCCTTTGGCCTTGTTGCCAGTCTGCACACATACGCAGACATACGCACACACACACACACACACATGAAAACGTCCCAGCCATCAGCTTGTATGTGGCATCAGAGTTCTGACAAAGACAAGCTGGCCCAGCAGTCTCAATTTTAACAAGCTCCAGCTGAGGGTGGACATAGGCCACTGTGGCAATGTGTGTGTGTGTGTGTGTCTGTCGGCTGGTACCCATGGTGACACAAGGCAGCCTGTGTATGTGTCTACTCCTTCATTTCCTGTTCCTGTGAGGCAGACTTTCCTCTCACAGAACATGGCAGCTCACCGTCGGGGGGCAAATGGGCCTGTTGTGAGTATGTGTCAGTGTGTGTGTGTGTTCTCATGAGCGCCTGATTAAGTTTTAAAGTGAGGGAGCAAACTTGGAAAGATACATAATTGGCAGGTTTTCACTGCATTTCTACATAACCTCTTTAATTACCCCTCCCCAAATAATATATTCAGCGAGCTAATGCAAAATATAAATAGCCACGTTACACTTAAAAGATTCTTTCATTCAGCTATTTCGCGAACGTCCAATCTCCACAGCAGGTTCATTCAACTATCTTTTGTTATGTTCTGTGATTGCAGTTAAGATAAATGTTTCTTACATTTCTAAACAGTCAGACAGACTGATGGACAGCCGAAATGCTGCGGCACATGATCAGTGACGGGTCCGACTGAACCAACTCTAAGAGTGGTCCAAACATGTGCAATCTTTGGCTGAAAATAGTGAAATGGTCATTGATATAAGCTTTTTACACCAAGGGGACTAGTTTATTTTGAAAAAAACAAAAAGTTACAATAACTTTGGTTTACCTAATTGAACAACGGGGATGTATTTTCTCCACTTGCTCCATCGCTCAGGCGCCCTTTGCTGCTACTGATGGGAATGAGAAGTCATGCGCTCAAAAAGGAATCAATCGCACTTGTTGCCGATTGAGCCACAACTCCGCCCCTTTGCTCCCCTACTTCTTCTCCCTCTTCACCCTCCTCCACCTCCTCCTCCTCCTTCTACTCTAGCACTCCTCAGCTGTGAGTGATTAAGTTGAGCCAGAGGGGCGGGTGGTGGTGGTGGTGGTGGTGGGAAGGTTGAGAGGGTGAGAGGAGGGGACAGGGTACTCACTCACAGGCTGAGTAATGGCTTCCAGAGACCCCCGACTCCCTGGCTCTGTGCATCACAAGGGCTAATCAGGAGTGACGGCTCGGCCCGTTTGGACAGTGTAAAGGCAGCCCCGCTCCTGTCAGGCACAGACATGGACAGCCACCCCCCCTCTCTCTTTCCCTTCACCACAGGACCCCCACCACTAGGCTGCTAGTCTCTGCCACAACCATCTGACAGGGAAATGTTGAGTAAGAGGGAGGAGGGGAAGCACAGAGAGAAGAAAGAAGGCCAAAATGAGAGAATAATTCAAGCAGATTTGAGGCTGAGAAAGAGAAAAGGCAGCCAAAGAATATTGCACAGGGAGATACATGGAAGGCGAATGAACAGTTGAGTGGTTGCTGCGGTGTGTTGGCTTCGTGTTTGTGCGTGCTTGTGTATCAGATTGACTGTGTGAGTTTAATGGAACCTCTGAGCAGCTGGGGAAACCCAACGTGTTGATGTAACAGCACAGATCTCAGGCAAAAGCAATACTGAGGTACCGTGCCTATGTGTGTGCGTTGAGACGTGTGCATCTACTGTATGTGAGTGTGTTTGCGATGTGGTCTGCTGATTCGTGCTGTTTCCACGGTGATTGGTTTCCATCTCGCGTCCGAGGGCTAAACCATCGACAGCGCTCCCTCCCTTCCAGCGACCTGACTTCTTTTCATTTTTCAATTTCACTTTCATCAACCGCTGCCGCCTGTTTTTTTTCATTTTTGTATTTCCAGTCGATGACAGAAAGCGTGTGAAGTGTGAAATTAGAAAGAGCGTGTGTAAATAATGGCGTGCAACGCAGAGAACACACACGTGAAGAGATGTGTATGAACACACACAATGTTGCATAAGCCATGATTCAAAATTCATTACCTTCAAACTGAGCGATGGGAAAAAGTGAACCGAATGCAGACTCGACTCCAAATGACATAATAACATACAGAAGATGATAATGGGATTTTTTGTTCTTTGATATTATAAAGTGGGAATTCAGAATATTGTGCAAAACATGCAAAAAGAGGCCTGTGTTACTTTATGGCACTAAAATATTATGAGCAGAGATTAAGTGTGTTCTTCATTCCATGAAGAAGCCTGTGTTCTACGTCCCTCTTTGGCACACACAAACACACAAACACATACACACATACACACACACACTCTCAAACACACATCTTGTCCCCCCACCTGGGTTTAACTGTCTGACAGAGTGAGATGTTGGCGCAGTGGAGAGCTGGAGAAGGAGGTCAGGGGCGCAAGGGCAGTCAGGTCCCTCAGACGTCCATCAAAGTGACAGGTACCCCAGCCTTAAAACTCCCCCGACCCACCCCAAAACCTGCTCCCCCCCACCCTTTTTGCAAACACACACATACACACACACTGAAATAGCAGGCCTAAAAAGTAGCCCTGCAGCGAAGGAGACCAGCTCTATGCAATTAGGACATTCTGCGGCCATGAAATCATTCTGAAAATTAGCTCCAGGAAACAAGAGGAAGGAGACAGAGTCCTAAAGAGACACAAAAAGAAAGGGGGGAAAAAATGAGAAGGAAAGAAAAAGGGTGAAGTTAAGAAAGAAAGAAAGTGTTCTGGACCTCCTCAACAGTCAAACGTACAGGCCACATGTGCTGGCAAGGCGAGAATGAAGGAATTTAGAATTATCCCAGATAATGACGGCTGTTAAGATTAACAATTAATCCTCTGGCCTCATGACATGTTAGATTTGGATCTGGGGAAACGGCTCTAAAATATGCGAAAGGGCTCCAACAAGGACTCAGTCAGCTAAAAACTGTGTGTGTGTTTGTGTGTGCGTGTGCCTCCGGTTGCTGACAGTGTCCAGGCCCGAGGTCCTGACAGGAGAAGGAACCAGGGTTCGGATCTCAGCTCCGGCCCGAAAAGACCTGCTCTATTTTCTCCATTTATCTTGGACATGGCAAAAACAACGTCTGTTCTATTTTCTGCAGATCTGTAGCTCTCCTGTCGCCGCTGGTTTACCCTGCTGTGACCTTCTGCCATTACACAAACAGCATCTGCCAGCGATCAGCCTCCGACAAGCCCTAAGTAACACTGGGACAACATTACCCAGTGCCAGCGCAACCCTCGGGTCATGCTGTCTCTTAAGCTAAGCATTTGAGAGATAGACTCGGGAATCCCTTGCTGCTGGCTATTTCTACTAACTTTAGAATAAATGGATGTGTGAGAGCCCAGCTGTGGGTTGTTAGTAGCAAACTCAGCTCAGTGGGGAAGGGGCACCAGATGGTTGGATGAAACGTTTGAGAGTTGAAAGGACGAGGTGTAAATCGCAATAAGGGAAGACAGAGAAAAGCCTTTGGAACGGTAGAAATGTGGAGGAATTGCAGAGCGCAGCACGGACATGGTCCAAAGCTGAACTTTTCCATCGTCTTAATCCAGCGGTATCCCGCCAAGACACAAACGATCACATCAAAATAGACACACAGTTGCTAGGAAATCAATAAATGACAGCTCGGGAAACTGACGTAGTGTCTATGCCCACATGTAGGCATGTGTCCACAGTATGTGTGAGGGGGTACGTTCCTGCCTTTTCATGCATCACTTTGATTGCGCAAATGCGAAATCATTCTGCGATCATTTCTACCAATGTTCTTCAAACTCCAGATTTTTCCCATGTACCTCTGCTCACCTTGGACGAAAAAATGGAAGGACATGTTGTTCCAGTAATCTGTAATTCAGATCTAGTATCGTTACCAACATGTGTTTTTCTCGACATGGGGAAAGTCTGACATTCGAGCGAGGATCACGCAATCGGTGCTAATCAAGCGATGGGAGAGGTTGGGAATTCCTTGGGAGGCAGACAATGGAGCCAGCAGGGTGTTTTTGTGGTATCCGGAGCAGCAGGCATTGGGAAATCAAGTTCAGCTGAGCCGTCCCAACCACACACACACACACACCATTATTTGACAAACAATTGGCAAGAGAAGAACCCATCATGATTAAAGGCTGCATGGTTGTGCTATGCATGTTTCTGCTGATGACAAGTTTCTTTCCTAGTGTTGTTGTAAGCCTGTATGGACATGCGTGTCTCCTGGCTGATTAGCATGCTATTTCTTTCAGGTGTCCCTCGTCCTCCTGTTCTTTAATCAGGGCTGAAGCCCATGTCGTAGCCGGAAGGAAACCCTGTTCCAGGAAGTGCCTGCCTGATACAGTGCAGCTGGCCTCGCTGTGCCCTCAGTGCCAATCAGACATCTATTCATCTAAGGAAAAGGAAAACCGCCATTCCCATCCTAAGTCATTCCTTAATTCCAGTTATTGTCGAATCCTGTTCTGAATAGGAGGTCTGGTCTTCTGTGTGTTTGTTTGGAGCTCAATGATTGACATCTTGTTGATGGGTGTGACAGAAATACACACCGGTTACAGTCCATGACTCAACACCCCTGCATAAAATTTTCTAAGGAATGTTCTTTTTTTCTTTCAAACAAGTCAAACTCAAGTTGCATCTAAAGTGCACCATGGGTCATGGAGCCCTCACTCAGGCGCTGAGTGATGATGTCATGCTTAGGAAACCACCGTTGGGACAGCAGGAAGGAAAATAAGAGCTTTAGCATGAAACAAGGGGAAAAGACAGAGATTGGAGGCGACGGTTGTGATGTGAAAGAGGGAGCATTGGCTGAGAGTGTGCAGCACGGTTCCTGGCAGGCTGAGGGTTTTTAATAAACAGCCTGTTGAAACATGACAGCAATATTGGGTGAAATCATGGTTGTTTTACTGTGATGGCTGCAGTGACTCCCTGGACTCAGGACATAAAGCAGACAAGGACAGGGTAAAAGCCAGAATGTCAGTTTTTATGAATGCCAATGGAGACATATTTGGTTCTGATGCATTTCGACAAAATGGTCTGTTCAGTTCTGAGTAACAAAGACCCTTCAGAGTCTAATAACACCCAATAGGACTCATTTTTGTATGCCAGGAGTCCGATTGTCAGATCATAGACGAGCAACCCTCTTCTGACAATATTCCAATAGGCAGTTTTCCAACTTTTTTATTCAACTGCTAACATCAGTATTTGTTTGTACAAACAAGTCCAACACCGTGAATTCCTTGGGCGTGTACGGAAGTGTGCACCACTTTCCCAATTTGAAAAATGAGTGCAGCTCTAGAACGACATGTTTTTAACGCCTTTCAGTTTGAACATTTGCCTTTAGAAGAGGTCAGGAAACACATTATACAAACTAACTTGTTTCAAGCGTTACCTAGCCTTTAGTGATCCTTTAAGGTCATGGCTGAATCGTTGAAAAGTTGTCTGAAGTGTGCTCAAAATGACCAAGAAGATAATTTTTGCCTGACTTTTATTTTTTGCAGAAATTTGGCCCACTTAATTACTTTTGCGGTTTATTCCCCCAAAACAGCCAATGTCATGATTATACAGATGTTAGCTTTACCTTACTGACAACATATAGGCTGATAGTTTATGTGGATTGAAAGGAGTCACTCTCTGCCTGATCTTAAAATGTACCTCTCTGATATCTTCTTCTAGACCTCTCTCTTTTGTTTTTTGTCTCTATAATTTTCATATTGTGAATTGTGAATTTTCATCGATTACATATTTTTGCAGACTTATCTTTGATTTAGTTTGTGGCCATCCCCAACAAATTGTGTCTGTTTGAGTCCACTCAGTTTTTCATATGATATTGTGTGTAATCGCACCACCCTAAAAGATAAGCTTTCTCTTCACTCTGACCAAATTTTGAGGATCTCAGAACGAGCTGCAGCACATCAGCTTCTACAATTCCTGTAGTCACTCAGTGTTGGTGCCTCTGCCATGCAAATGCTGCAAACATGGAAAACAGAACAAAACAGTCTACACCATCTACACCCCCACCCCCCCTTCCAATGGCACTAAGTGCTTTCAAAGGCAATTTGGAGGACAGAGAGGATGCTGATGCGAGCAGAAAGCAGCCTTGCCTACCCTGATCCTTCAACAGACGTATTATGCTGCTGTTAGGGTGAGGGGTGAGAGGTTAGAGGTGAGAGGCGAGGGGGGAAAGGCACGGTGCTGCGAGGGAGGGGCTTGCCTCCGGATGACGGCTCTCTACCTCATCCGAGGACCAGCTGCCCCTGACACACACACACACACACACACATGCTGACATTCATGCGTAAGCACACTCTACACATTAACCCACTCAACCTCTGTCCCCCCCCAAGCTCCAATCACTTCTGTCTATTTTCAACAAACACTTTTTCACCTTTTGATGCCAGCATTATTCACCTCTTTTTTTTATGCAGGTGCTTGATGTCTTTGCTAGATCAGTCCTGCAGTCACAGTTTGACATTTAACCAGTCCGGAGTTGACAGGTTTTAGTATAAAAGCACTACATTGTGTTTGTTGGTACTTGGCACTTGAGTCGCAGCTTATAAGGGCTGTTTTTCGGTGCGACTGCAGAGCATCATGGCGGTGCGACGTCGGGCAAGCAGCAACGGGTGCTGAAAGGCTGTGAGAGGTACAGGCCTACGGGGCAGATGTTAAACACACTGTGACTGAGGGGAGACAGGGCGAGAGACAGGGCTACTGTCAGAGCCTGACACACAACTGAAAATAACAAAAACAAAACATACAGCACCTGCCATGGAAAACGAAAAGACGGTTGGAGAAATGTATCTGTTGTTTTAAAAGAAAATGTGTTCATCTTTCAAGATCAGTCCTCAACGTGCGAAACATCTGCACGCTGAATCAAGTCTAATCACGCTGTGATCAAAGATCTCACATCTCTGGGAAAGGGATTGCATACATTTGGCGAAGGGGCCACGTTCTCGATTTTCTTTCCCTTTGGTGCGATGTAGGTCTGAGCCGTCAAGGTGATGGAAATGAGCACAGGCGCTGATCCACGGATGCGATCGACACGTGTGCTGGCCCGTGAGCGCTCCGAGGATCTCCCCTTCTCCTTCTCTGTCATCTGTAGTCTCTCCCATGGTTTCCTCCTATGGTTTATTATTACAGTGTAATAGCTTCCATCTGCCTGTCAAGCCACCGGGTGGACCAAGATCAGGAACAAAAGACAGTGAGAGCCAGAAAGACAGAAAGAAGGGCAGGAGGGATTTTTCTCTCCAATACAAACACATCCCACCCTCCTCCCAAAGTCCCTCATCAGACCAAATCAAAATGCTGCAGAGTCACTTTACTCTTTCTGTCAGGGATATTATAATTCAGCATGACTTCTGGACAGCTTCATGCACAATTAGGAATTCAGCGGCTCTGGGCAAGAAAATGTGATTCAAATTAGTGCTGTATTACATTACTGTTTACTTACGATCTCTCCTGCCATCTAACACCCTCTCAGTTTCTCTTTGAGGCCTTTATATGTATGTATGTGTGTGTGTGTGTGTGTTTGGACGCATGAGTGCACTTACACGTATGATGCATACACATACCCAGCAGGAATTTATTTATATAAGGAAGTTAAATCCCTATAAACTCACAGAATTGTCAGGGAAGTTGTAGACAGCAACATAAACACATAAAAACTTGTTCTGTAGTTCTCCTCCCAAATCACACGGCAATGACCGGTAGCAATCAGCTGTGATACAAACAAGCGTTTGATGTGCACATTTTGGGTCAGCGGAGGGGCGAGGGAATACTCACTCACAAACCACACAGGACCCCTAGTCCTCTGATCTTGAATCAGATTAGCCCATCGCCCCAATTACAGCCAATCAAAGCCAATTAAATCCAATTATGTCCAATTATCGATAATTAGGATGCCCAGGAGATTGATAGCTCAGAGAGATGGGGCAGCAGGCTGTCACTTTTAAGAAACCAGGACAGTCATCATTTTTCTTTTTTGTTTGTTTGCTTGAGCCATGCACTCCATCTCTGATCAAGGCAAAGTGCTGTATCTTTTCAAAGGATGCACGCCGACTTCAAAAAGATGCCACAATTAAGAAATCAACCAAACATATAAATAACACAGCGCTGCGTCTCCCTTTGGCATGTTTGCCCATCTGTGACTATTACTTGCAAATTATGGAGATTCCCACTGAAAACTGGAGCACTGAAACAAATGACCACCAATCTGCAGTGTGCTGTTAGTACTGCCAGTTCAAGTTGGTTTTTCTTGCTGCTTTTCTAGGATGTATGACCACTTTGATTGTCAGCCATTTACCACAAACTAATCTGCTCTTTCGACAGTTGGGTATTTTGGTAATGTGGTTTGCAAGCCTCATGTAAGAGGAGGCAAAGACCTGCTTTATTCCCGCCACCAGATCATTTCAATACTTAAACATACAGCTCTATTTTCTGTAGTCTCCCTATAAGTTGAATGTTTTCGCAGTAGTTCAAGCCCTCTCAATGGGTGCTTTGGAATGTGTTATTTTATGGCTTTGAGTTTCGGACTGCCAGGGTGTTGATGTTTGACTTGGATTGATGCGAGATATACGGATACAAATTTCCACCTCTCAGACATTGTCCAGACATCGAGAATTGTGGAAAATGAAACAGGTCTTCAGTTTAAAGTCAAGCTGACATTCTTGAGCTCCAAAGGTCCATCGCGTTTGTCCATCAAACCGCAGGGCTCCTGTCAGTCAAAAGGTCAATCTCTGACCACGTCCTGTCCCGCCTCTTGTTATCATTCAGTCCACTTAAGGTAGTTACAGCAGTGCCTTTCATTTCAACAATTCTGTTTTCCATTCCCCGGAGCAATTGATGTTATCATCTTGATTAAAATCACTCCTCAGATATTTGGCTGTAATGGCTGACATAGAATAATGAGGCCTGTTCCAGAAAAAGTCCTGCCAAGATAAAGTGCGGAGCGTAGTCTTGTGCTGTTTTGAGCATTTTCAAGATAGAAATAATTACTAAAAAAATACTCACGTAAAGGCTTCCTTCTGTTTCATTTTGTCAGATTTCCGAGATTGTGCCTGCAGGGTTTTCTCTTTGCATGGGAGCTGAGCAGGTCTGAATTACCTCAGACACAAGACAAATAGTGACCCAACTATGAATGAATCCCATCATTGTTCATCAGATGAAATTCTAGGTCTAATCAGTCTTTCTCAACATCTCTTTCTCTTGGGTTATGTAAGTATATCAATGTGTGTTTGGGGGCTGGAGTTCAAAGGAAACATGGAGGATAAACAAGCAGACTTGCAGAACCATAGAAGGCTTCCCGGTCTAGATTGACTCTGCCCTGGTTTATTTGTCTATGTCACTGTGATAAACATCACAGCAACCCTTCAACAAGAAAAATGAACCTGCCAGGAGCTGAACGCTCACACTGGTGAGCAGAAAGCACTCACACATGTATGTGTGTACATGCTCAGATGTAAAAATGCACCCAAAAACACACACGCTCTCTCTTTATTTTACACACACATTCCTTCATGCCCTCGCCGGCCCCTGCCATGAAGAGACCTCTGTAAGAGCTGTCAGTCAATGCCGGTCACCATGGAAGAGACTCAAGCTCGTAACAAAGGCCCTTAAGAGTTTCTCACAAGGCAAAAGGAAGGCACACAGAGAGAAACAACAAAGAAGGAGACAGAAACAGACAACGAGAGACTCACCGGGAGACACATCAACGCTCGCGAGGCACAGAGATTGACTGACTGAGCGAGTGAGACGCCACGCAGATGAAGATGGATTGAAAGGACGTGATGGACAAATGAGACAGAAACATATTGAGATAAAGAGGTTGGGAGGCAGAGTTGAAGTTGAGAGAAGCTGGAGAGAGAGAGACAGAGTGGGGAGACAGATTTTCTTCCATTGCCGGCCTCATTAAACATGCTGGAAACCCCTTCACTAACACACACACACATACACACGCACACACACACATTTGAATATAAAAATACTAAAACACACAAATATATGCACTGAACATGTACAAAAAATGTTCAGCGCACAATTCCAAGCTTTTTTTGTACATTTCAGGGGTGGAAGGTCAGTGTGGGTGGTGATGGGTGGCTGAGGTGGCAAAAAAGCCAGAGGGAGCGTGGGACAGTGGGTCAAGAGGTGAAGGATCAACGGGTGCAAAGGGGGCCGGGGCAACGGGCCTGTGGCTACGGGGTCAGATGGGTGTGTGAGCCGCGGGCATAGTGCCAGGCTGAAAAGCACTTGGGTGGGCTTACTGTGGGTCAGATGGTTGAGAGGGGCATGGAGTGGAGGGTGGATGCCCAGAGAGTAAGGGTGGAGAAACACACTTGAAGATTTCCTCAGCTTAACATAGCATCAAAATAACCCACCCATGTAGATTTAGGAGTGGGTCAATGCAAAAGTCTGGGTCGTGTGGACAGAAGAAGAGAAGAGGAATTTATGTCCAGTACAAACAGTTAAACATAAGGAATATCACCTACAAACTCAAACACAAAATGCAGTCATTCTCACACAACACTCTACCCTATTTTTACTCAAGTTTAAGCCACTTTCCACCCCAGTTTTTGACTGAGAGACAGAAGCGAGAGGCAGTCAAGCTGCTGCTTAAGACTCAGTGACACACAGTGATAGAAAACAGCACAGAGCAGTGACAGACAGAATGAAAGGGAGAAAGAGAGGGGAGGAGGAGAGACAGTGAAACAAGACAGAGGCCTTCAGTGGAAGAGAAAAATACCCACGGAGAAAGAAAGAAAGAGAGAAAGAAAGAGAGAATTTTTTGAAAGGAGGTTGAGAAGATGCGAGAGAGCCAAAGCGAGGAAGATGGAGGGTTGGAGGCCAAGAAGAAGGAGAAAGAGCAGAGAGCAGTGCCGAAAAAAGAGAAAGAGAGAGAGTTAAAGAGATTACTTTCAGGTTCAGAGCAGCTCTTTCTGGCTGCTTACTGGCTGTCACTCAGCGCCCGGCTCCTGAGGGGAGGGACGGCTGGCTCTCATTGGTGTCTTTCACCTGTCAGTCGGCCTGACAGGCGGACCATAGGGCCCCATGTTGTGGTGCGGAAACTGTCTGTCAGCCACGCAGCAGCTGCATATGACATCATCCAAGATCAGGTTTGGAACATACATACACAAACTGTGTGTGTGACAAAGAACATACATGTTAAACTGTGGAAATGAGATACCGTAAACACCTTTTGCCGCCCAACAACACGCACGCATGTACATGAAGGCGTTCGACTTGACTCCCTGTGGATTGCACATCACGGCCTTGCCAATCCTCTGGCTGTCCTCCCCTCCGCTTTGCTTCCCAAAAAGCCCATGTTACTGGCAGGACAACAACCCTGTGACATCTGCACACCAGACCACACACACAAATACATTAACACACACACGAACACACACACACACACACATGCATCTGCACATATGACAGCTGGACAGTTAGACAGCCAAAGAGGAAAGACAGATTCGTGCATACATCTTAGCTGTAATTAGCCACACGCACACACAAACGTAGAGAGCGATAAACCTGTCTCGCTTACCTACACACACCGACACACACACACACACACACACACACACACACACACACACACACACACACACACACACACACACACACACACACACACAAATACACGCACAGGACACACACATAGCTCTCATAGAGAGGGTTTGGCAACGAGACAGCACCCATCTGTTTTGAGCTAATTTAACATGGTCACTAAAACAAAGCAGACAAAGGCCCGTCTTGTGAATAATGATGAAGTGACTGTCAACTGAAAAACACTTCTGGTTCTTCTCATGTGTGCGATTCAGTCTTTATTGGTTCACGCAGCACAATGCAGCGTTTTGGTTGGAACGTCTGCACGTTTGACTCAGTGAGATGTGAGCACTTGAACTGTGTGGGAGGAATCAGGGTTTGACTGAGAAGTGCACACAATAAATCACTGTAATGTTATGACGTTTATTATTATAAAATTGACACTATGATTGGTATCATATCAAAAGCTTTTTCAGTCACGGACTACAGTTGTGATATAGAATATATACTGTGGCGGAAAGTAACTAAATACATTTACTCATGTACTGTGCACTCGAGGTTAACTTTTTGCTACTTTATACCTCTTCTTCACAATTTTTCAGATGGAAATACTGTAATTTTCATTCCATTAATACACAGCTTTATAAGATATGGTACGTCGTTATATATAACTACCCAAAAGCATATAAAGCCTTCAAAATTAGTTTGTCCTCAACCAACCACAAAGTACAAAACTAAGTTCTCCTTACATGCTAATGTATTCATAATAATAGTTCAATAAATCAATAATATACCACTGGCTTGGACCATTCTGTATACTGAATACTATGACTTTTGATACATTATGTCTATTTTGTTGCCAATATTCGTGTACTTTTACTTGTTATGTTTTTTTGCAAAATGCTATTGCAATTGTTTTTACATTATTATTTATTACTTCTAAGTCAATGATCTTACTACACGTTAAACCACTGATTATATTAGTATGTTCAGTGCAATGCTATACATTTTAGAGGCCATTTACACTTCAGAGGCAAATATTGTACTTTGCATACAGTGTAGTTAGTTAATGTATACTCTGATGAAATGTACATACAAAAAATAACCTGTGTCAATGTTATAAATTAAACTGCCCAACAGTATAAAATAGCTTCATATTAACGAGCTACAAAAGTGAAATTCTGGATCAATGTATCAATATTTATTATCCAAAATCCAATATGCAATAATATACTTCTCACAGGGACCATTTTAGCTTTTGATACTTTAAACACATTTTTTGTTGATAAGACATGTAAATTAAGATTATGAATGGCAGACTCGTAGTGGAGTATTTCACATTAGTGTATTTGCAATGTCACTTAAGCACAGGATGAGAATAATGAAATAAGGTACTAGTATTGTTAATTGACTGTATATGCCATGAGCTCATGCTTGTACATACAGACAGTCTCACATGTGTGTTCCTGCAGACAAACACCACACACACAAACATACACAGCAGATGGGGAAATGGGAACTGTTGAACCATATCATTGTGACAGCTATTATGACGGATGACTGTATCATCTTAGAGAGGAAATCCCTCTCTCTCCTCACTTCTTCTGAGGTCGGATTACTCACCAGCTTGTCTCTGATTTTCTGTATTGGGGTCAAAAGGCGACATTTCAAAGGTTACGGAAGAAAACAAAACCATTAGGCACATACTACATTAAGCAACAAAGATTAAGAGATATTGGCTGGTAAATTGCCAACAGGATGTGCACTCAGTTTATCCGGCTTTGATTTTTTTTGCTTCAAAATTTTTTAGAAAGATATTTTGACTTTATTGTTAAGCTATAACATTTTTATCTCTTTTAATATTTATTTTTTTGGGAAAATATATTTCTTGTGTGTTTTTGTCTTTTTGGTTGTATTTTACCCAACTTTTTACAATGCTGGTAATAACAGAGAATGTTTATTGTCTTTGTATAACCCCATTGATCCTCAGTTTATACCAATCAAACACAGGCATGCAGACATCCTTTGTGGAAAACGGGCAGCTCTGCTGAATGTCCTCGCCTCTGTCTGCCTGATGACAGTTTTGTGCATTGGCGAAAGCAGCCAGGAGGATGTTCAGACACCATGACAGTCCACAGATTCTTTGGATGCCTCGGATGGACGCTCCGAGGGTTCAGACACGTTGCCTGGACACTGTTGCTAACAGTTAAATCTCATTTGGATCACATAAGGTTGCTCCTCACAAAAGAACATCCTGCTATTCATGTGATGTTATAGGGTGGGTTACTGATATTATCTCTGATTTGTATGTCTTGATGTATCAGCTGAGATCAAGCCGATGGCTGTAAATCTGTACTCTTATGGCACTGACCTTTGGAGTAATAAAAATGAAATACGGCATGAACAAAACCAGCAATTTCTCGTAAGAACTGCTGAGTGGGAATGTTCCACCGTAGATACATGCAGAGAGCAGCAAGCCTTTTGTACAGCTCTCTCTGTTCCTTTCTTCATCTCGCTCCTTCTCTTTGCCTCATCTGTTTTTCATCCCTGGTTCTGCAGCTTAAAGCGATGTTGTTATTCCAGATGGCTTGGTACTGTATGGAGAACAGACAAGAGGAATACTTTATTGAAAATATGATAATATGTCAGCATGCGGACATCATTATGGCAGCGTATGTCATTTCAGGGCCCCTAAAATTACCTCCAGGCCTCATGGAGAAAAATAATAGGTGTGTCTGTGCATGCATGAAGGCTCAAATGAATGCCTCTGCATCTGTACAAAAATCAGATGTGCAGATTTCAAACACATGTCTGCCTGTTTCTCAGAAACATTGATAGCAAATCATATCTATTGCTAACCTAATTAGCTTTACATCTGGCTTACAGGCCGAAAAAACCTGTGACAACACAGAGATAAATAACAGAAAAAACCACAGGACAACTGAGACACACAGTCTCCGAGGCAAAAATGAAGTGCAAGAGCGAGATATACATTCCTCCTATGCTCACTGTTTTATATCACTCAGATTGGTGCAGGGGAGCCAGCTCTGTGGGGCTTAGTCCCTCCCTAAATCTGCCTCCGGTGGGTCCTGAAGGTGCCCCTTTGCCAAATGAGCAGCGTAAAGCATGCCCAAAGGCATGGCCCAAAACGACACCCAAACAGCAAAGCTGTCAGCCCATGAGCCAATACACTAAAACATGAGTGCAGCCGAACCGTAGGGTTTTATAGCTTACAACTCCCAGTCACAAGCCCTCTAATGCCCCGTTTAACAAGCTGAAAATCCTCCATTTATTCCCCCTCCATCTCCCTTTAGGAGCTCCTCCATTACCATTCACAAACAAAGGCGGGCTCAAATACACGCCATGGAGGCCAACGCTTACGTGCTAGCGTAAATGGTGTTAATGCATGTGGGGAGGTTAGGGAATAGATGGGCGCTACGTGTTTGCACGTGTGCATGTTTGCATTAGTGCATACGGTGTGTGCAGGCAACAGTGTTTTTACAATAGGGTTGCCTTAGTAGGGAGAAAAGCTTTTCATATGGCAGTTACAAAAACAGATACTAATGACACTGTTTAAGCATTTTTTTTTGTACTTTTTTGCAGGCCATGTGCCCCATTAGGAATATTTTGGATTTGTGATATTGGGTAAAATAAAATTGACTTGACTTGACGTTTAGATGCACATGTTTTGTGAGTGGATTGCAGCATAAGGGGAGGGAACTGAGGGCGAAGAAGAAGAACAGGGAAGAAAAGAGATAGCGCTGTGGGGTCGGAAAGTTCGGGGGAGGATAGGGGTCACTCTCTCTGCTCTCCCATCATGAACACAGCAGATTGGATGAAGTCTTCATCAGCGTTACGCTCCACCAGTCACAGTCCTGTGAAACCAGCACCGTGTCTCCAGCACACACACACACACACACACACACACACACACACACACACACACACACACACACACACACACACACACACACACACACACACACACACACACACACACACACACCTCTCACTTCAACAATACTGTCACTCATGGCGGCCGAAGAGACACAGGGAGTGCTCCATCATGGGTATTAGCTATGGGGATCAGTTGCTTTTAACATAGTGGAGGGGTGTGCTTTTGCAGCCTATCATGTAACAACTGCAGATGAATTCCTTTTGAAGTTTTGTCTCTATTTATCAGATGTATTTCCCGTTTAAATTTGTCTGTAAGAACAATAATGTAGCACCACAGGCAGAAAACATCATCATTTCCAGGTGTGTTTCTTAATTTTGTTTCATTTTCATCATAGGTTTCCTCACTTTCTATTGAAGTGGTGCGTTCTTTCCACTTCATTTCATTTTACAACACTTTCTGTGGGGTCCTTTTACCATCTCTGGCAGACGAAATTAAATCAATTTTGAAGGCACGACACAAAATAGCAATGAAAGCCCAGTATTAAGCTGATCTGGCTGGCTGAGTGGTGATATTTTCCAATGAGGTTTTGTTTGTTTGTTTTCTTTGCCGTTTTTCCACCCTGAAATACGGGGATTGGAAACATACAAACTATACGGTCTCAGTGGCCTAACGAACCAGTGGTCTTGGAGCAGGGAAAATGCTCTGCGAGCCAAGTTGTTTTTCCCTCATAACACCATCTGTTTTCTCCTAGTCAAGCATGGCAAATCAGGGTCATCATCATTAATATGCGTGTTTACTAATCCCGCTTCACAATCTTGATGTCAAACCCGGTCTTTATAAGGTTATGTGAATTTATCAACACTAAAGTTCAACTCACTTTGAATAAGTGGCATTAGAAGTAAAAACGTTGTGGAATGAAAATTCAAAGATGGCCCAAACGGGAGTTGTAAAATTTGAATTCCCAGAGGCACGTGGAAATTTTGAATTCCTTCACAATTTTCTAAGGATGAGCAGCATCCAAAGAACAGGCCGGATTATCCACACTGATCTTACACCAATACACCTCCAAACTATTTTTTGTCCCTTTGTTTATTGCTTCGTGAGGACATGTTTATGTTCGACGCCGTGACAGGACTAGAATTCTCAAGAGTGCTATGATGTGGACAGGAAACTCTGAATCTCTCTCCCTCACAAACACCGTACACATTTTCCCTCTCCTCACCCAGTGCTCTAAAACAACAACTTTGACACGATCTGCGCCGGGATGCCGGTAACTCGAGAGCAGCCTGCTCGAACACGGAGCGCTGAGGAATCCTGTTGCTGTGAAAGAGGGGCAGTCAAGGAACCAGTCCACACTGAGGTGGGTCGAAATCGATGGAATGGATGGTATAGGGGGCCCACACAGGACCCACCGGGCCCAGGCCCCTGGTGAGATAGACCCAGGCCATCTGGATAGGGTAGCGGCCAAAGAGGCTGACAGGGGAGCCCGGTGTTTTTGCCACAGCAAAGAGGAGCATTCACCACATGTCCCTTACAGTGGAGATGGAGTGGACTGGGATCTTCGGTGGTAGTGGTGGTGGTAACATATAGCACGAGTACACAAGTACACACAAGAAATCCTTCTCCCTTCTTATGGTCACAGAACTGCAGTCAGGCCTCTGTAAACATCTGTCAGCCATTGCCTCCCTCGTCCACCCCCCCTTCCCAGACCCCAGCAATTCAGCGTGCCCTTTGACCTTCGAACTGAAGAAAGAGCAACTGTGACTTTCTGCCAAAAACTAGCAAACAGTTCAGTCCTTTGACAACTACCTCAAAAGGGGAGAGAGATTTAACTGCGTGTCTGATTACGGATAAATCAGTCTTATCATAACAGCAAATACTTGTTTGGCTCCAGGTTCACAGTCCAGGAAAGAGGACTTTAGAGAGTACAGCTGTACGTTAGTGATTACCAGAGAATGTGGCAGAGTGGAAACCCCTCAGGTTATTTAGTCTTTTCAAAGGTTTTTATACTTAAATAGCTGAAAAAATGTCCAAAAGTACAACATAAGAGATATATTCATCTTAAATACTTGCAGTTAAAGACTTTTAATTGTAGATGGCAGCATGAAATTAAAGCTGTTGCTTTAATAGACAGACTATATTATCTTTAAATAATACAAGATTTGGATTTTCTGCCCTGTTTAGTTAACTAGTCAGTCTTACTAATAAGATTTGTCTGCGGTTTGGACAGTCGTGGCTCTGATCTACCGTCATCTCACCCACTCTACCTCCCACGGGATCCAGACCAGCACCACAGACCCGTGGACACAGACCAGAGCCCTCATCAGCTCTCCCACTCCTGCCTCTCTCTGGGGCCTCAGGTTTCCCCTCCCGCCCTCTCTGCTTCCAGCAGTCCCCACAGGCCTCCCTCCCCACATCAATTACAGCCTATCCCCCGTAGTGCCGGCCCCTCCCTCCGTGGCCCCAGGGGTTACCGAGTCAGCGAGGTCAGAGGTCTTTCTCCCCACTGCCACCCCAGGCATCTCTCAGAAGTCTCTGCGTCTGAAGCCCTGCGGCCCTGCACGACCCTCGTCGAGTCGGGGGAGACAGGGATCCCCCTGTCCTAGTCAACAATGGTCTGTTCCAAACGTTACCTCTAAATATAATTTTCATATGCAATAATTTGGTTATTACGTTTACCCTCATAAGTTCCATATAATCATCACTTTTGTTAAGTTACATTGCAACTTTACTTGCTCAGTGATCTTGCACTTTCCCCCTTTTTACCCCGAAAAATCACAACTGCGATGCTATTGTGGTCCAAACTGATGCCCTAGTTGTGTTTCTATCGGCATTTTTTTTAGGATTCCACTTTGTCATTTTATGTTGATAGCATATTAAAAATATGTGTTCTTTCTTGATCACATGCAGTGTGTTTTGTAGATAAATTAATTAAATACAAAATAGCAAGAACAACTGAGAGTACCTATAAATGTCCCAATATGAGACATTTCAGTTGTTTCCTTCTTACACAAGGATCTAAACTTACTGAACCAACTATGTTTCAACAACACCATAAGAATATGAATATGGAAAAAGTCAGCTTGTGGCCATGAAAATCAATTGCTAATGGAATAAAAGGGGTTACTCACACATCAGTTTCCTGGAAGATACTGGAATATCATCAGTGCATTGCTGAGAAAAAGTGCCAGTATAATCAATTGTAATGTTTTTACAATCATTTTATCGTGAGAGGAAAGCAAGTTATCTACAATACTAAATGTATGCTCTCTGTGGCAATTTCTATTCACTTTAATCTCTTTAAATTTATAATTAATGTTACCAAACATACAGAAGGAGAAGAATTGCTTTTGTAATCAATTCCACTGATTTTGTGGTAAATCTCACAGTGAATGGCCAGGATTGAAAGGATGTAACACACAATCAACCTGGTTAAAAAGCAAGTCGATGATCTAGTCGTTTCGTTGAATACACAGAGTTTAGACGTGGAACTCGGCCTCACCGAGCTGAACTGTATTTCTGTCATAGTACCAAGACCTCGCAGTGTCAATAGCAGACACATTAGCTTTAATGAGAGAGTCTGAGGGTGGAGCGAAAAGAGGAGACAGGAAAAGAGAGAAAGAGACAGAGAGACACGGAGAGCGTAGAAGGACGGTATCTCTATTGATTAACTGGAAGAGGACCTCCACTCCACCCTCTCCTGTCCAGACATATGGGGTAATAAGGACCACTCTTCTCCACTGCCGTCTCCCCATCTCCTCCTCTTCTCCCCTCACCCTGCTAGAAAGCCTTTTAATCAGCCCCCAGGGGAATACATGGATATGATATGGGAGAAAAAAGGAGGGGAAGCGAGACAGAGGAAAGGGAGATGGGGTGAGAGGAGTCCATAAGTGAAGCAGACACAATAGCTACAGGAACAGAGCGGGTACAGGCAGAAAAAGGGCTGATAGGCCTGAAAACAAACACATACCGTTTACTTAAACATGCATACTACGCACAAAAATGAATACAAGTTTTAGTCCCTCCACTTTCTACCTCAAAGTTGCACATAAGGATAATTTTTGACTTATTTGTAGCACTGCATATGGTGCCGTGCACATTCAGTATGCGTGCACATCTAAGCTGATATCATTCCAAAGCTACCAGGTCACCTCATCCAGGATCTGTTTTTCTGCTCGGCCAGGGCCATTTTCCTCTGTTTATGTAGGGCCTTTCTGTTTTCTTTTCCAACGAGAAGGCTGCCAATCTCTGCGAGCCAGACCGACTTTATCAAGGCGGCCATCTCAGTCTCTGACATCAAATCCAAATCCAAAGACTGCTTCTGATGCTGAAAAAGAAAATTTGAAAAGAAAATCTGTCAGCGCCTCACCCCATTGCTGGCCCCTCAGCCTCTGGACTCTTGAGAGATGGTGAGAGAAAGGGAAGCAGGGAGGAGAAAGTGAGGAAGACTTCAGAAAAAATGTTTGGTTGAATCAGCTTACATATATATATATTTTTTATTTTTATTTTGAGTGAGATGTTACTGATAATAAATATATCTCTGATCAGTTGAACAGCAAAGAGCCTTAGGGAGCAGCAACATTTCAATTAGTGAAAATGTCCAGTTCCTAAGGCTCCAGTTGAGATGGAGTGAATAACCTACAGATTAGTCCCTTTTGAATCTCAAGGCTTGGGCGATAGCGCCTCCTAGTGGCCAATGCTGCATGAGCATCTTTCGTGCAAAACAATTGCTTTGCAAAATATTATCACATGAGACAATAAAAAAGTTGGCAATTTTTGCATGTTACATGGCTTAGTGTGGTAATAAAAACAGCTGTCCTGTATTAGTGTCAGTAGAAGATGTATTACTGCTGCTGGAATGAAGAGGAAACCCTGCTAACTAGACTAACACAAAGCAGTCAGCTTCTTGCAGACCAGTGGGGCATAATATATAAGAGGTCTTTCTGCCCAGTCCATCAGCATTAAAACAAAAACCTGTATTGAAAAGGAAAAGAATAAAGACCTGAATATGGCTATGTATTTTCATTAATACAACTCAATTTGCAGAGAGCCAGCCCAATATAAAATTGTTCCCATATGCCTCCGCTGCGGGGCGCCACACAGTCTGCCAGAACGGCTAACATAAGGTTTATATCCATAGAAGCTCCGTGATTGGCTGATGCAGGGCGCTCACCAGCAGCGTTGAACCAATAGGAAGTCCGAATTGTGATTCGTTCGTGTGATTGGCTAAACGCATATGTCAATCAAGCAGCCAAAGGGGTCTGGAGGCAGAGAGCGGCCAGTCTGTTGTTTTGCTCTCTGGAGGACGGAGCTCCGCTGGGTGACACACACACACACACACACACACACACACACACACACACACACACACACACACACACACACACACACACACACACACACACACACACACACACACACACATGGTACATGGTACATTTACACCTGGTTGGTTAATATAATTACAGTAACCAAAGATAAATATATATTTTTTTATATTTCAAAATGTAGTACATTTATCTTAAGATATAAATTAAATACATTTGAATGCTATGTTTGTCAACCATTATTGTTATGGTAGGCTTATTATTGACCACAAAATTATGAACATATAGTACATATCTAGTATTTTACATTTTTGATTATAATATCAATGATTGTTGTAGTAATTGGGGTTGGAAATTATAAAATTGTCAATGAAAAAAGTTTATTAAAAATAAGAATAAGAATTTGCTTTGAACGTTAGCCCCATAAAAAATGAAGTATATTCTAAAATTAATCAAAACATTTTTAAACTATTGAAACAAAATTAAATGAATACATTTCAATTGGCTTATTATTTTTTTAAGAAATAAAACAAATATATTTGTTATCAGAAAAGTATAATTTTCTAATAATCATGCATATTTGAGAATATTATTTCAAATATTATATCAGCCCTGTAAAAATAAAAAGGACTGCTTCTACAGTATTGAACCTTTGTTTTTTTCTTTGCTAATTTAATTATCTCATTTAACCTGCAACCGATGCCATAAATCCAATGTAGATTACTGAACAGGTTAACATCAATAGGTTCATGCTTAAAATTAATATTTCTCACCCACATTTCATGAACAGTGAAACTAAGTACTGCCTCTTTCCCCAAAGTCTGATAATTATTAATTAAATTAATAAATACAATTAGGCTAAAAATTATTATATGAAACAATTAATTTTGCACTGGTAATGGCCTTAAATCTGACTCCAGACCAGTTTATAACGAGGACTTTCAAGGCGGGTTGAAATTGTAATTTGTGGGGTAAAAATAAATAATAATAATAATAATAACGACAAAATAGTCCCATGGAAGTCACCTCGACTTCCCTCAGATTTCCCATGAGTCTTTGCGGGACATCAACACATGTGCGCATGCGCATTGGCCTCCTCCGCGTCACGTCTGATCCCACCAATCAGCTTCGTTCTCAGAGGACTATGTGGTGGTGATTTAAGAGCTCTCCTCTAATAAATCTGTCAGAACTTCACAAAGTTGATTTAAATGTGTTTCACATCGTTATGAAAATACTTGTGGATTAATCAATGACTGCACGCTGGCGTCACATCAAATGGAGCAGATTGCGCTTCACATCTTTTTTTTTTTCTTGTAATAACTTTGCAAAACGCGTTATTTAAACAACATTTCTGCCGGCAATGGACTACTTCAAATAGCTATTCTCTCTCAGTGGACAGGTTGTGATTGTGTGAATGTCACATTGTTGCAGGTGGTCTGTAACAATGCTGCAGTTGCATCCTAAATAGCAGATAAGCTCCACAGCAAGTTTGCATTGTCTGATGTCGTGACATATACAAGTCTGTGTAGGCTTTTTTCCCAAAAGGATTATTGTGGATTTCTTCTTCACAGAAAAACACTACAGGAGCCACTCAGAGGTAACTAAGTGCAGAAGAGAAGTGTTTTATGCATTTGAACTTCAAAAGTTTATTCATTACATATTTTGTGTTAAATAAAACTAGTGTCCTGATAGAGTTGTTATGGTCTACATGTGGAAACGATGTAAATTCAAATTGTATCCGGTAAAAGGCAGCCTACTGAGAATAAGTCTGAGTCGTTGTGTTATTGTGTTATCATTTAACAAAGAACTTGTCACGCTATTAAAAGTAGCGACATAAATATCATAACTAACAAACACACACCTAAACACACAATACGATTTTTAATTAGGTAATTATTGTATTGTTTTCATTGAGAGACCTAAAAATAATCGAAATCCATAGTGTTACCACTCATCGACAGCAGGGGTCGCAAATGGTTCAGATAACAGACACTCTCCAAAGTCCTGCCCAGTGAAGTCAGTCCTGTTTCCACTGTCAATTTATATCAACAATAATATGAACATTGAAAATGAAAATTTGATTTGTTTAATCATAGCCCACAGCAAAATATAGACAGTGTGGAGGAAGGTATCTAGATATAATTTACCTACACTTTACTTAATTACTTACAATAAACTCTCCTTTAGTAATACTTTTAGAATATTAGACTATTATTAGATTAGGTAAAATAAAACTTGAAAAGTGTTAGGCAACAAACTACAGTTTAGCATCCAACCAGAAGTGCAAAAAGCAGTAAAGCCCAGTGTAAAGTGCATATTGGATAATAAATAGTATTTATGATAAACAGTAAGGGGCGGATACAAATATGGTGAGATGTATACTATATGAACATGTGCAGCAGTTACAGAAGGTAAAATATATAGTGCAGGTTAAGGTACAAGTTATGCTAATAGATAGACATTACATACAGAATAAACAGCTGGAGGTATGAGTAGGATAGATGTATATCACGTATATATATATACACTATAAACAATAGTGTACTACAATCTAGGTCAGATTTATGGACAGTAGTATAAATATGTATGTGAGGTTAAATATAGGAGGCCTCCTGGTATAAGTGCAGTGTGTAAGTCAGTGTGAAGCAGAGACTGTGTGCAAATTTCTGACCACTGGAAGAAAGTGTGTAGGGGTGGGGGTCTGGGGTACAGGGAGAAAAAAAATTTCAATCAGGAAGGTGTGTGTGTGTGTGGAAAGATTTTATTCGGCATAATGAGTACTTTGAAACTTTGAATGCAAGATTTTTTGCTTTTTAGTTTTACTTAAGTAGAGGATAGGAATGCTTCCTCCACCACTGGATATACACTAGTACATACTGTATTTATTTTAAATGTTTCTTCCACAATAAATGTTTTTTAAAGGTGAAATCAGTGTCTGTTTTTAATTCTGTCTCTCTTCTGGTTTTGTTCTTTTGATTTAACTCAAGGTTGTCCTCAATCTCACCACTTAAGCTTGCATAGGCCTTGGATAACTACTTATCAGTAAATATGTGTTTTTCTGGACAGACAGAGACTCAGGCTGTTTGTGTGTGTCAAGGCATTAGTATTATATGATGAGGGCAAATGTGCATGGATAATATGAGTAATGTGAATGGTCGATTCAAGGCCAAAGATAAGGTGACCTCATTACATCATAAACAACATTATCGGTCTGAATGGACAACATGTTGATCTTAAAGGGACTAACCTTTCAGTTCATATTAAATAACATGAATGTTTGTGCGCAATCTAATAATGTGTTCTATTTTAGAGCCATGGTAAGATTGTGAAATTTAACACCAAGATTTAACTTTTGAGGGTTAAAATTACGTCTATCACCTCTCTACTCCAATTGATTCCAATATAATAGTGCTGGAGTTATTAAAGTATTTGACCTGTTACCAAGAAAAAGTAGCAACACTACAATATAAAATAAAATCCCCCAGCTAATATCTAATTTACAAGCAGAAAAATGGACTGAAAGCATCTCATTATGCTAATGACACCTTTAGATTGTAATTAAATAATATATAAATTTATATTTAATATTATTACTGATAAGATAAGATAACGTAATCCTTTATTAGTCCCGCAGCGGGGAAATTTACAGGATTACAGCAGCATAGATATAGTGCAAACAAGAGACATAGTAGAAAAAACAAACAAGTATTTTAAATAAGTAAGAAAGAAAAAAAGAAATCCACAATAACTAAAAAAAAATCTTATAAATACAGACAGAATAATTATAGTTATAATATTGCAATTTTGATGCAGTATAAGCAGCATTTTAACGCTGAAAATGGTAGAGCTGGAGCGATTTTAAATAACTTAAATATTGTTGGGTAGTTTAATCAATAACAATGCCTTGTATTCTCCATAAACTGACTGAAAGAAAATGTCATCTGCAAAGCAACACTTCCTTAAATAGTTTACTGAATATAGGCTTCATTTTTCCAACCAAGCATGAACTGATTTGTTTTTGGAAGTCCAGAGGCTTAAGTGCTTTGCATAAGTCAACATTCCACCGCCGGCTTTCCCTTTTGTTTGGGGTTAGTTGTGGACATCATAGCTGAACAAGTTCAAATTGTAATTCAGCCGATTACCAGCAGGCCAAACATGTAACAAATGCAGGTCAGTAGCACAAACATCCCGGAACTACAACTCAACCATGTTCCTGAGAAGCTCCTCTGGGATTAATGAACAGTTGGAAATATGAAATGAATACAACAAAGAGCAATATTATATCATGTCTAAAGTGATACCAGCATTGTTTCTGCTATTATCACTCAGAGTATTTGTGTTGTTGTAAGTGGGGCGGGGTCTTGCGATGGATAACAACTGTGCCTTGCTCTCATTGGTCGACATAACAATTGACGTTCTTCTTGTCCAATCACAATCTCCTACGGCGAGCGCGTTGGTCCAATCTGCATGAGCTATGCAAATCCTGCAACGAAGTTTCCCCCAGTAGCAGCATGCTTCAGTGACAGCGGTTAGCTCCTCAGATGTTTCATTTTCTCTTTAATTAGCAACGCCAGGAAGGGTCTGATAGCGAAGTGTCACCGACGAATAACCGACGAGCAACGAGGTCGCTATGTTTGTGCAAACAGGCTCCTATTAACCGGAAACCAGAGAGAGAGCTAGGTGCTAACAGCTAGCAGCTCTGTGGCCATTTCGCCGGTACAGGCGGACCTCTTTGTCTGACAGGGGAAGGCGTGCTCTTTTGTTAGGCTTTTCCCTTTGTCCACTCGGGAAAGAGGAACTGTTTGGTCGGTGTTTCGCATTTATCTGCAGAAAGAAAAATAAAAGCATTTAGAAAATGCAAATCGCGAAAAAGTATTTCTCCGAAGGCCTGATTCAGTTAACGATCCTACTCAGTCTGATTGGAGTTCGTGTGGACATCGACAGCTACCTCAGCGGCTACTACTCGCCTCTGATAGAGATTAACTTGGGTCCTAGCTCAGCCTACACCCAGACACCCTTCCACCATTTGAGAGACAATCTTGACGGGTATAGTGTGCATCCAAAATGTCCCGAGTTGGACTATTTCTTTGCCAGTCGGCGGCTGCTAGACGAGGTGAGGACCCTCGGCTCTCGGCGGTTCCCCACGCAGTTGAACGCATGGTTGGTGCACCAAGTGTCCACCACTGACCAGGCTGACTGCGGGCCTTCCACCAGCAACAACACTGACACCACCTCGGGGTTAGAGAGCCCCGGGGACGAGGCCAGGGATGACAGTGAACACCTGCACGACGGTGGCCGAGAGGTTTGCCAAACAATCCCTGAACTTGGACAAAGGCCTTGTAGCAATGGAGCCTGTGGGTTCCTTAAAGAGGCAAGTGTGTGTGACATGTAACAGAAAGGTAAACAGACTTTGCTGCTGGTTAAGCAAACACACACACATATATATCTTGCTTATATATATATATATATATATATATATATATATATATATATATATATATGCAAGATGGTTGGCTGTCCAGCTAAAGCAAAGTTTGTTGAGAGACAAAGGTGAACTAGGCTTAGAACTTCCTCAATGCTCAACTGATGGGTGCACATCCAAACAGTGACTTATTAATATGCAACCTTTTTCCTGGAGCACCAGGAAACAAGACACACAATGTAATAATAAACTGCTGACAACACTTTAAATCTTCAGGCACTTTCACTTTTTGTGGCACTTCCTGTCCGGGGTGTAACGGATTGCAATTCAGTGATTAGGGTAAATCCTTGTTAGATTTCACCATGGTAATCTGGTGACTCAGTCTAAAGAATACCTAACCGGTCAAGTTAAACAAGGAACTTGTAACCAATTAACAGGGCGGCCAGACAGTGGTCCAGTGTTCGGCTAACTGTCCACTGCACCTGTTACTCTTCAATATGGAACTTGTCACATTGAACCACGTCTGAATAGTCAAGTAGAGTTAACCTCGCAGATAAGACCCTCATAAAACCAGTGTGACCACACAGCTGTAAAACTACTATTTGCCAAAAGGTTCACTCACTTGTTTTGTATTGTTAACGCAAACATTGAAAATAATAACCAACTGAAAATACGTTGTTTCATATTCTGTATTGTTAACTGCCAACTGTAATCTGTGACTTCCATTATACTATTTCCCAGTAATCCCATTTTTCTTGCTCAGGGTAGAAACAGCTGCTTGGTGAATGTTGTGTCCTGAGGGCAGTTGATGTCGCCAATTGTGTAACTGTATCCCCTTTCTTCAGACTCAACCACCAGCTGTGGGCCTTGAGAGGTGGAGAAGTGAGGCTTAGACCCACACCCTGTTTGCTTACACAAAAGCGGTGGTCCATACTTGAACACTGCCCCCTCCCAGGGTTCTTGTTCACATGGATAATGTGATGTTGACAAGTCTTTTACTCCTTACCCACTCTTTTGTAAAATAAGTAATAGCTTAACTGCTTGTAGGGTAAGATTTTTGTGGTTTTTGGAAAGACAATGCTTCAAAGGAGAGGACGACAATATCAATACCTATCTACATTCACTGGGCCATTTGGAGCAGGAAAAACTACTCCAGTAGAGTCGACAAGCTCAAACAGAGCTCGGGCAGAACATGGCTGTTGTAATGTACAGTCAGTTATAATTTTGCCTCAAGCATTAAGTAAAAACTAACTCTGCAGTCTTTCTCTTTTTGTAATGGGTGAGAATCCACCCCCTGTTATCACTGGGGCACGGAAAATAGTTTGTTTTGGGATTTATCAACAACATTGTGTCTGTGGACGGCAGCTGCTTACTCACATTAAATGCTGTACTTTGTTTATCCGTAGTGTCTGACAACATCTAACAGGGTTGGGTCATCTCAGAGTAGTTAGCTTAACTGTTAGTATGTTAAAAAAGAATCCTAAGCCCCACTTCAGTACACAAGTACAGCTGCTAATGCATTTCTAACGTTTCGTTAAATGCTCTGACCACAGTTGACGGGACGATGAAAGGAGCTTGTGTTAAATGTAGTATGTACACTCTGTTCCCCCTGTTGCTGTGACAACCGCTAAGTAAAACAAGCCTTTTCTCTATCGGAACAATTATTTTCAATATATTTCTTAGATATCCAATAATCTACGAGACCCGGATTGGTGGGCCACCAAACCAGAAATGTAAACGTATTTAAGGTCTTTGGATGTCAGCTAACAAATCAACTCTTTTTTTTTCTCTTTCATCTTTGACTCTTCTGATCCCCAATTATGTCTTCCCTTTCCCTCCATCTCCCTTTCTTTGCCTAACCAGGAGGATGATGTTAAAGTCAAAGTGGAGGAAGAACCTGACCCACTCACTCAGCTGGCTCACAGTTCCACACTGGAACAAGAGGTATGATCCTGGTGTATCATAGTTGCCTTCATTTGACCCTGTACGCTGTTAAAAATGTGGCACATTGCAACATTTGCTTTTGAAAGTTTCAGTTTACTGAAACATATCTATATTGTTTTTATTGTAGTGCACACAACAATGTTAGTCAGTCTGTAACAATACGCGAGTCACACTTGAATAACACTTACGGTCACGTGACTGTTGAAAATTGCCTTGTATTTATTTTTGAACCATATAGTCATGTTCTCGCGTGACTCAAATTGAACTATTCTGATGACAGTGCTGTTGTGGTTACACTGTGTAAGATTAGAGGATGTTGAAGCACAATAATTATTGACTGTCTCACAGGGAAAGGTCGCAATCCTAATGATCTATACAGCAAGCTTTTTCAAGAGGATTTAAGAGTAAAAATTGGCATTTTGAATAGTTTCTCTCTTGTATTTTATGTTTTATTAGCATATACTGTGGTATGATTTGGGATTTTTGGCACAAGTACTTTAATTCACATTGGAGACATGACATAACCATTCCACTAACTGTGTCAATGCTTTATTCTATGTATATCCTTTTTGCATATTTCAGAGTCTTCTGGAAGGCATCACAGCGCTGTCTGATCCAGCCCGCCACCAGCCTCCTACCATTGATATTGATCAACACTGGAGCAATTTACTCTCTTTGTCGGTTACCGACCTTGACGTAAGTTTTGGCACCTGGAAATGTATTTTACTTGAAGCCTAATATTGTTTAACAAACAGTAATTCAGATGTATAAAAAACAGAACATCAGCATGTATGTCTTGTAATAATCTACATGTTCAAATTCAAAGACTTAAATCAGCTAAAATGTGTGTCATGTGTAGGACTTGGACTCCCTTGTTACTGAGCGTCTGTCAGACCTTGACGCAGATATCCCCAGCGCCATAAGCCAGGATGTCAGTTTGCATGACGCTATGGTCACCAGAGCGTTTGGTGTGGCGTCTGAAAGAGTTGAGTCCCGGCCAGTCAACCAACAGCAGAGGACCCTCTTCCGACTGGAATCCACGGGCTCCTCACACTCAGACCCATCACCAGGGATGGCAGTGGGTCTGGCTGCTCTCCCGTTTGCTTCAGTATGTAATTTAACTGGAAATGTGTCATCGCATAGCGAACTGGGTGGCTGTCTGGATGAGGCAGTGTTTGACCAGATCAATCAGCTGGGTTTGGAAGGCCTGGACACCCAGCTGATGGGCTCTCTGGAGAGCATAAACCCACAGGTCCTCGAGGAATTGGACTCAGACTCCGGTCTCTCCTTGGAGAGCAGCTCTGGAGGTCCAGTCTCCCCAGGTTGGTTGAAATCAATATGTATCTTTATTGCCATGGCTTGTTAGGTCAAGAAATTGTTTGTCTTACATACTAATAAATTATTAACTCCTCACTCATCCAGGTTCATCCGAGATGTCATCGTCATCCAGTTCATACTGTGAGGATGAGTGTGGAGCTACAGGCTACAGCAGTGAGGTTGATTCAGTCCCCTCAAAGGGCATCATGGACTACAACACAACGTGGTCACCCATTGATCTGAGTGAGAGCGTGTGGCATGACCACAGCTACTCATCTCCTGCTTTCTTCAACCAGCCGTCAGTGACACTTCCTCACAAAGGTATCAAAGAGGAGCCTCTCAGCGATGATGATGCGACAACGTACGAAGACAGGGATCTGAGTCGTGATGAGATGCGCGCCCGTGCCATGTGCATCCCCTTCTCTGTCCTGCAGATCGTCAACATGCCTGTGGAGGAGTTCCTGGAGGTCCTCGACAGTCACGGCTTCTCCCCTGAACAGGTGACCCTCCTGAGGGATATCCGCAGACGGGGAAAGAACAAACTGGCAGCGCAAAACTGCCGGAAGCGCAAACTAGATGCCATCACAGGGCTTCAAGAAGAGGTGGAGAGGTTACAGGCTCAGAGAGCCAGGCTACTGAGGGAGAAACAGCTTACAGCCAAGACAATGGGGGCTGTGGGCCAGCAGATCAAGCAGCTGACCAGAGACGTCCTGGCCCGGCTGAGAGATGGTTCAGGACGGCCCTTGAACCCAGAAAGATTCACCCTGCAGTGCGGGGCTAATGGGAGGGTTGTAGTTCAGCCTGTGAGACGGCCTGCTGTTGCCACATCAACAGGCAACAAAACAGACAAGCGGAAGAAGGACAAAAAGCAATGATGCAGTATTGCCAGATGAGACTTAAGCTTTTTAGATTTTTGGATATTTTTGGACTTAACTTGCCTGACTCTGGTTTTGGGATCTCCTCTTTTGCCTGTGTGAGTGGATTCACCACTGTTTGGAGCCTAGATCTGCAAAAGCTGCAAAAAGAAAAGACACTCGGAAAATAAAAAATACAAAAATCTCTGTAAATAAAATTTCTCATGGGGAAAATGTAGCTTACACACTGGACATTTTATGCTTATTGAAGATTGACAAGGCACCCGGGGCGGTTTAAGGGATCAGTTAAGCTGCCAGCAATGCTACCAGTCTCTCTGTGCTTGTTAACATTCAAGTCATTAAGGCTACCGTGTTACAAACAGACAACCAGACATCCCTAAAGTCAACATGGACAGCAGTGGGACACTCACTGGATAGGGATCTCAGCGGAGGATTCTGTTTGTTTGTTTTTGTTTGTTTGTTTGTTTGTTTATTTGTTTGTCTCCATCTTGCCTCAACGTATACCTATTCAGTATAAAGAGGTTAAAGATTGTATTTATTAAAGTTTCTGAGGTTCCTGAAATGCTTATATGCATCATGAGACTGTCAGCGGCAGTATCTTTTTTTTTTCTTAATGGTAAGTTTATCTCGGAGTGGTGAGAATATTGGGACCTTGCCTATCTAAAGTTTACAGCTTTGTTTCAGATATTTGAGGGCATGTACTGTTCAGTAGAAATTTGTACTGAAATGTTGTTTTCCTTATGTCTTTATGACATACAATATACCAATGATTAAATTGACAAGGCCTTAATTTGCATTGGATAAGTGTTTTGGTTATTGTGAGTGCCCATTATCATAACAAAAATGTTTGTAAAGAGGCTACCATCTCATGTTTTACATTAATGTTGAGTGATTTGTTTCAAGCACAATTTTTCTTAACCCTTTCATTTTAAATACTTAAGCGTTTAGGCAAGATTATATTCTACCTCACGCCTTGGTTTATGTTGTAGATTTTGGCTAAGTAAAAAAACAAAACAAAAAAAAAAACATGATTGGCTCCTTGACTACAAATTCTTCATTATTGAATTGTCCCTTAATGGACCTAAAACCTCCTATTTCTGAAAAAAAAGTAAAAATTCCAAGCACCAACTCTATTTAATAAGATTGAATGTTGTTTGGTTGTTGCTTTTTATATAATTGAAAGAGAGTTGAAAAAAGTATTTAGTAAAAGATGCCACCCCATTCCTTGGCATATGTCTTTATACACTCAGCTGAGTGAGTTGAATGGAGAAAGGAGCATAACGTAAAAGTGTAACACATGAATTATTTTTTTCCTTGTCCCTCACAAACTTGTACTCAATTTTCCGGTTTGACCAAGAGTTTACTTTTCTGTTTGTTGAAATTTCAATCTGTTTTTGGGGCAAATGTTTTTGATTGCATGGTGATTGTTGACTGTTGATAGTATGATTTTTGCTTAGGGAAATTGAAATGCTCTTGCTGACATTGTTCTTTCTGATTTAAAAAAAAAAACAACAAAAAAGATAAAGCAGTCTGTCTCATTTTTTATTGTTTTTGTTTCATGAGCATACTTACCCTATTCGTAGTAGTTTGTAGCACTTACTATATTCGGATTAGTCTGTTGCAATTATTGTATTCGTAGTAATTTGCCTCTGCACTATACTTTTGCTCTGGTTTATGCTTTAAGATGCTTGTTTAAGAAAGGAGATGCACTTATGACTTCTGGTGACTAGTAGTTCTCTTGAATACCTATGTTGAATACACTTCCTGTAAGTCGCTTTGGATAAAAGCGTCTGCTAAATGACTGTAATGTAATGTACCCCTTTTCTGAATAACAAGAATGTAATGGCAGGTTATCCACATGCTTATTTATTCTTTTTGATTGCAAAAAAGAATAAATAAGACATAAACTGAAGGAAAAAAATATATATATGCAAACCAACCACAAATAGTTTCAGACCTCGTGGCTTTGATGAAGTCCCTTGAACCACAACCTTTAAAGGACTTGAGGGCTTAAATATAGTCTTACAAGCGACCAGGTGCAAAGGTAAAAAAAAAAGCGCGTTTCCTCTCTCGGCTTCCGTAGCAGCCCATGACTGTTAGCTTTTGGCGCCTGCTCGCTGCTGCAGACACATAAAGGGAAAGCTGACCGCGTGGCTAGCAGACATCACACAAGCAGCTCCTCTTTTGTTTTAAAGGTACGTATGCAGACACGTCTCTGTGTAAATGATGCTTCATGCAACACGTTTGAGTAATCTTTAATCGATTGATCCAGGCAAACACACGACAGCCTTCTTTTGCAAGTTGGAGCTTGTAGCAGGAAACGCAGAAAGTAAGCCACAACGTTACGTTACCACATGTTTATATACTATTTAAACCTGGCTACACCAGTGCATTGTTAGTGTCTGCCCAGTGCACTGCCATGGCACTGCTAGGTTACAGCCTGTTAGCTCATAGCTAAGCTAGCGGGAAGTAGGAGCTTGTATTTGGGGGTTTTTGTTGCATCTTCGGGCCTTTTAGCATTCCTGCCCTGGCTAGCTAAGCATCACGTAATGTGCTCATTTAAAACGCCACTGCAACATGACTTAATCCACCTTATGTCTTGACACCATCGTTGTTTGCTTTGCACATGACAGTAAATGCAAATCAATGCTCCTCTTCCACGCAGACCTGGAGTCCTCTAACCAGCTAACGCTAGTTAGCTCTTATGCTAACATACCGTTATGTTGTGATTTGGCTAGCATCAAATATTATTTAGCATAACAAGTGCACTTAAGAATTACAAATACTATTTATGTGCACGTTTTTTCTTCCATATATGTTACTGTAAACTCCTCAGTTATGAGAACTAAAGTAGTAACAACCATGTGGTTTACGGCCCCTGTTACTTGTGCAGAGCAGGAACTATGCATGTGAATTATTGGGATGGCATTGGAAAATCTCACTCCTACTTGGTTTTTTTTTTTAGTGCAAAACATGGGCAAGAAGCAGAATACCAAGGGTAAGAAGGATTCAATGGACACACAGGAGGAGCCCGAGGAATTTGTGGTGGAGAAAGTGCTTGACCAACGAATTGCCAATGGGAAAGTAGAATTCTTCCTGAAGTGGAAAGGATTTACAGAGTAAGTTGCCTGTGACACCTGACCCCCGCCGAGCTTGTAAGTGCTTCCCCGGTTTGGGGTTGTGCTCTGCTTTTGTTCATAGTTACTTTTGGTTGCACGAATAAGCTGCCGTTCCGCGTAGAAGCTATTTAAATATGTTTGCATGTGTATGGATTTGATGTTAAGGGGTTGCAAATGGTAACCCACATCCTCCTTCCCTGCTTATTTAGGGCTGACAATACCTGGGAGCCAGAGGATAACCTGGATTGTCCAGAGCTAATCTCAGCTTTTTTAGAAGCACAGAAGAACGTTAAGGAGAAGCCTGCGCCTGTGAAGCGGAAGGCATCAACAGATGAGCCAGAGACAGAAGCCAAGAAAAAAGATGTGGTGAGTTCACTAACATTTTCCCATGCATGTCCAACATACAGACGACAGTATAACCCTCATGTGAACATTCACTTGTTGTTTAGACCACCCAAAAAGTTCTCATATCACTTGTTGTCACATCTTAAAGGCTGAGAAACCACGTGGCTTCGCCAGGAATCTCGACCCAGAACGGATCATCGGCGCAACAGACAGCAGCGGGGAGTTGATGTTCTTGATGAAATGGTGAGAAATTAGACCTTTTCATGTGCATAATGCAAACTATCATTTTTTCACTTCAAACATTAAATGTTCCCATCTGTAAATCCCTTTATTACTAGAAATATATACTCTGACTTTGTTACATCCCTCAGAGATAAGTAAAATATACATTCAGCTATGTAATGCTGTAGTAAAGGAATGTCCGTCCAGTTTACGTAACGCCCTTTTTCTGTATATTTTTCGTAAACGATGGTCCACAGTTGCCGTAATGTTTTTCTCCCCTTTTGTCCTCTTCTTTAGGAAAGACTCAGATGAAGCAGATTTGGTCCCAGCCCGTGAGGCCAACACTCGCTGCCCTCAGGTGGTCATTTCCTTCTATGAGGAGAGATTGACATGGCATTCCTGTCCAGAGGACGAGGCTCAGTAGTACTGTCTTTTGGTCCCTGCAGTCTCCTACCACCCTTTTCCTCAGGACTGAGTTTTCTTCTCTGGCTTGCCTTTTAGTTTTAGCCGTCTTAGTTATTTTTCAAGATGTTTCAGCCCTCGCTTTGTATGGCTGTCAAGGAGAGCTAAGTTGTAAATATTAGCTGAACTGATTCTAAGAGAGAAGGTGGTGGTGTTTTTGGTGTATAATGAAAGAAGTCTTCCGGTTTCATATAATTGATGTATTGGCAGTTTAAAAAACATATTCTTTTGATCAAACCCACCACCATCCTTATTCAAATTTTGTAAATTCTAAAAGGTACTTTGGTCTGTGAAGGTGTCACCCACCTCTTGTGTATCAATCTCCTGTAAGATTCTGTTTTTGTTTTCTACACTAGTGCTAATGTTTTGTTCTAAAAGTGCATTTTGTATACTCTGTCTGTAAATATTATTTGAAGTTCTAATAAAGGTTTTATGTGACCAAATTCCTCGGCTTATTTTTTTATGGTGCCAATGAAATATTTTTAAAATAGATATGCAGATTTTAACCCCCCCCCCCCCCAAAAGTTTAGTTTTAGTCTAGATGATTGGTTTAAAAACTAGAAATGTTGAATAATTAGAGTTTATGTGTTGATTGTAGTGTTTGAAACCTGGAACTGGGTTTATGATTTCGTTAAGCTTTCAAGTTAAATGTTTTATTTTGTTTCAGTGTTACAATTTGGGTTTATTATTGCATTTATAAGAAGAGAGGAGCAGAGCTGTCAACTGATCACCACCTGGTGGTGAGTTGGATCAGGTGGCGGGGGAGGCTGCCGGACAGACCCGGTAAACCCAAACGTGTAGTGAGGGTGAACTGGGAACGTCTGGCTGAGGATCCTGTCCACAAGGTCTTCAACTCCCACCTCCGGAATAATTTCTCGTGCATCCCGGGGGAGGCTGGGGACATGGAAGCCGAGTGGGCCATGTTCAAATCCTCCATTGTGGAAGCTGCTGCTAGGAGTTGTGGTCGGAAGGCGATCGGTGCCTGTCGTGGCGGCAATCCGAGAACCCGCTGGTGGACACCAGCGGTGAAGGAGGCCTTTCGGGCTTGGTTGGCCCAGGGGTCTCCTGAATCAGCAGGCAGGTACCGGTTGGCCAGAAGGGCTGCAGCTGCGGCGGTTGCTGAGGCAAAAACCCGGGTGTGGGAGGAATTCGGCGAGGCCATGGAGAAGGACTTTCGAATGGCCTCAAGGAAGTTCTGGCAAACCGCGAGACGACTCAGAAAGGGGAAACAGGGCTTTTCACAGGCTGTGCTCAGCAGGGGGGGGAGAACTGCAGACCCGGACTGGGGATATTGTCGAGCGGTGGAAAGAACACTTTGAGGAACTCCTGAACCCGACCAACACGTCCTCTGTGGAAGAGGCAGAGTCTGAAGACTCGGGGAAGACTCGTCCATATGCCTGGCGGGGGTCGTTGGTAGTTAAAAAGCTCTTCAGCGGCAAAGCGCCAGGAGTGGATGAGATTCAACCGGAGATGCTAAAGGCTCTGGACATTGTTGGGCTGTCTTGGTTGACACGTCTCTTCACTGTCGCGTGGAAGTCGGGTACAGTGCCTGTGGAGTGGCAGACCGGGGTGGTGGTTCCTATTTTCAAAAAGGGGGACCGGAGAGTGTGCTCCAATTATAGGGGTGTCACACTGCTCAGCCAACCTGGGAAAGTTTACTCCAGGGTGCTGGAAAGGAGGCTCCGTCCGATTGTTGAACCTCAGATTCAGGAGGAGCAATGCGGATTCCGTCCTGGACGTGGAACAGCGGACCAACTCTTTACCCTTGCAGGTCTGTTGGAGGGTGCATGGGAGTTTGCTCATCCAGTCTACATGTGTTTTGTGGACTTGGAGAAGGCCTTCGACCGTGTCCCTCGGGGAGTCCTGTGGGGGGTACTGCGGGAATATGGGGTACCTGGTTCGTTACTACGAGCCATTCGGTCCTTGTATGACCAAAGTGAGAGCTGTGTCCGGATACTCGGCACAAAGTCGAGCTTGTTCCCAGCGCGTGTTGGCCTCCGCCAGGGCTGCCCATTGTCACCAATCCTGTTTGTGATTTTCATGGACAGGATTTCAAGGCGCAGCCGGGGGACCTCAGAGGAGAGTTTCTGGTTTGGGGACCTCAGAATCACATCCCTGCTTTTTGCAGATGATGTGGTTCTGTTGGCCATTCTTCCGGAGAACGTGACCTTCAGCACGCACTGGGGCGGTTCACAGCCGAGTGTGAAGCGGTCGGGATGAGAGTCAGTACCTCCAAGTCTGAGGCCATGGTTCTCTTCCGGAAAATGGAAGCCACCCTTCGTAGGGTGGCTGGGCTCAGCCTTAGAGATAGGGTGAGGAGCTCAGACATCCGGAGGGAGCTCGGAGTAGAGCCGCTGCTCCTTCTGACCTCGCTGACCCAGAACACGCTGGAGAGATTATATATCTCGTCTGGCCTGGGAACGCCTCGGGGTTCCCCAGGAGGAGCTGGAAAGTGTTGCTGGGGAGAAGGACGTCTGGAGGACCCTCCTTAGCTTGCTGCCCCCGCGACCCGGCCCCGGATAAGCGGAAGGAAATGGATGGATGGATGGATATTGCATTTATGGTGGTCCATGTACATGTTCAAATGTGTGTATTCAAAGTGAAATCCCTGCCTTCCAGCCAGCAAACACACACTTAAGACAAAATTTGAAAATATCCGTTTGTGACTACAATCATGACATTTTTCAGCTGGCCCAAGAGGAGATCATGACATGTTTGACTTCTAACATTGAGTGTGTTTTCCTTGTTCTTGTTTCCTGCTTATGACAGGTCAGAGGGTCTAAGATCTTACATAATACTGCTTTATCCTGGAGGCTCATTCATCACTGTGGTGGGAACATCGTGATCGAGCACAGTATGAAAGCTATATAGATGAGAATATATCCCGTCACTCTATTAATACTGACCGTGAATACTGTACATGTAGACAGATGTCCTTGGATATATCCTTTAACTTGTGTACCTGCTTTTGAGGCAAATCTACTTATGTGGTAAAGTACTTACACATACTTAACATACAGCACCACAGTACATATTTTACCAACACAACTTCTACATTTTAATTTTAGAGACATACTAAATGCAGCCATTTTACCAGTTAATTTGTACAGGAAGGAAATGAGAAGCCCAATAATTATGAGGAAGTCCCTCTTCACTTATTTCTAAATTATACGATTTTAAATGCAGGACATTTCCTATTCTCTGACAGAATATCTTTTCATTGTGGCATTGCTACTTTTAACTGAGTAAATAACTTCTACTCCTACCAATCTGACGTGACACTCTAATATCATTAAAGCTCAGTACTACCTCTATCAAACAGCTGAGTTCCGCAGTGATGGGCCTCTTTCGGGCCATGTCGCCAGATGGCAGGGCTACCTCTGCAGCAGTATGGAGAACAGTCTCATGACTGGCATTAGGGCTTGGGAGATGGACTTTGGACCTTTGTGCTTAAGTGTAGATGAAGTTTCTGAGGAAATCACAAGAGTTTTTGGTTTCTGTAGAAATATCCCTCATGACACGTCCCTTAACAGACAAAGTGAAATGGACTTCATCCAAAACACATCAAAGCAGATTAACAGTGTCAAACAGACAAGATTTTGGGGCAAATTAAGTAATTCAAATGTGACATCTTAAATCTGGAATATCTTGATTAAGTCAAACCTTTAATCAACTCAGCACAGTCATCAATTACATGCTAATCTCAGATCATCACATACCAGTTTTACCACTTAGAATGACACCTCCCCAATGAAAACAAGAGTCGAGCCATGGACTTTGTATGCAAATGAGTGGACCATAGCACCCCCCCCCCCCCCTTTTCTTTTTGCAACTGTTACCTAATGTAGAAGAAGTTTGGGCCACATCTCACAAGTTGTGTAAGGCTCCACTCTTGGGCTTAATAGGATTTTGGAATAGGACTCTAGGTAAGAACTTTTTGATGTTTTTATGAAATCCAAGGTGTAATTTCAGGCAATATGTGCAACTTGGATTATTATTCTCCCCATTGTGATGTAGTCTGGGGTGTGTCCTGAAATTTACAGTGATTTGGAATTGTTCTTAGTCAGGAAAGCAAAATTGCTGGTATCCTAAGAGTGACTGGTAGCAAAAATTGACCAATATATTTGATATATCTGATGCTTTGCCAATGTGAGAGAATGCTGAATTGAGAGGGAAACTGTGAAAACCCTGGATGTCTGTTTCCATGAACCATAATGACCATAAAATGTCCCTGACCTTTTGCTTCCATACTGTGTCGCAGTTATTTCTTCTCTCTCAATCGGAAATCCTGGCTTTACCAAGTGACCACAAACTACTCAAGCCACTGACTGCACTCTGCAGAAAACCCACAATGCATTTCTAAATTTCAGGCAGGATTGTCGCATTGCTTTCTTACATAACTGTTGCCTCTGTTATGGTTGGTTGTGAATATCCTTGTCGGGCGTCGCTCAGTGGAGAATTGAACTAGAAGAAGATAAGGTTAAAGGGCACCAGATATTTTATTAGTAATAAAAATGTCCTTTTGGATCCCACATGAATTATATAATGATATAATAGTATAATATAAAATGAGGTATTCTTTGACTCCTAGAAATCAGAAATAAAGTCTGCAAGAAACTACTTGAATTTTCCCCATTATTTTTTATTACATTAAATGTTCAAATACCAATACAGTCTGAAAAAAAATACTAGAATCATACTGTGTGAATGTATATTTGGATAAGAAGTCCTGCAGGTTGCTAAAACTCCCACATTCTCAGAAACAACACAGGACATGAGAATATCTACACATTTTTTATTTGTATTTAAATTTTATTAGGAAAAAGAGATTTTATTTTGTTCTGAGATTGACAAATATTTAGTTTCGTTGTACACTTGTTATTTGGCAAATAAACAAGAAATGGTAGAAGTTCTAGGCTTATTTTTTGTATCCATTTAGATTGGCAAAGTAAAAAATAAAGCTTTAAAACACTGTCTTTAAAAAATACTGCCGATCAATATTATTGTGAATTTATTATTTTAGGTAAAGATTTTATTGATATTATCTGAGGTTCACCTGTCTGTTTCTTTAAACCACATCATTACGTCACCTCCTCCCACCAGGTGATACCATTTAGACTGATCCCACCCAATGAATTAGGTACAGGTGTGCATTGAGGACACAGCCAGCACGTTCATTAAGAGGGCTGATATTGGTTCTCTGTGTCACCCAAGCTTGTTTTTACAAAATTTTATTTTGTCTCTTTTTTATTATGATAGGGACTGTAAGGGACTGAAAACGTGTGAACAAGCACCAAGTCAGAAGGCGCACTAAGTGCGTCCTATTAGGGTTTCTATTAGAAGAAGTTCAGGTCAGGCAGTGCTGAGCCTCAATCCACACCACTGAGCTGCTCCTGTTTGCTCACAAACACGGGATTACTGCACGAGCAGTGAAAACGGGAAAGGTAGGATGAAATCAGAATGTTTTGCTGTTTTGTTGCAGACATTTAGTGTAGTTTTGCAGAAGGTACTTTTCTCCCAAACGTTGGAGCTTCATAACCTTAATCTAATTGGCAAGATGGTAACAGTTATCTGATTATCTTTAAATATATGTATATATGTTTTTATAATCATGTTTGAATGGATTGGTAGTAACTCAATCTACTTATCTAGTTTTTATGAGTTTTATATAAGACCGTATATTATTATACATGAGCTGCCTGGGTTCTGCAGATATATAGCTGAACCCAGGCAGCTTATGTGTCATTTCATTCTGGGTCACTTTTTTTTTTTTCCCCTCCCAGATAGCAAAACAGTGCAAGATGCAGTCACAAAACTTTACAGGTGTTTAGATGAGATCATAAAAGATGGCAGTGTGTGAAGAAGGGGTGTAGGGGGGAAGGGGCCATTTGTGTCCCAGCTGTTGTGATCCAATCCCAATGTTTTTTTGTTGTTTTTTTGTAGTTTTTTTTTTGTTTTTTTCTCTCAAAGCCTAGGACCTGGTGAATCATTTTGCAGCACTGTTACCATAAACAATTGTCATGAACAATAACATGCAGCCAGTAGGACTTATCATAGTGTAGGTCTAATTAGCTGGATATATAATGGCCTATGATTTCAGGGCATGTTTTTCAGAATGTCAGTTTGGATCAAAGTCACTGAGGTCACCTCAGGATTTGTTTGTATGCTATTTATTGATTTACTCTGTTGGACTTTCTCATTAAGGTGTCAAGGGGCAAATGATCTAACACATTGCTTTAGCCTTTAGACAACCCTGTCATGTGAGGGACCACTGTTGTAGGATCTTAAGGTAAAGCTGCATCACGTTTGAACATCCATGCAGTCACTTATCCAAGAAAAGAATGGTGATTCATCAAATTTGCAACGTGTTTAAAAAATAGCTATAGTTCTTAGTTGAATGGGCAAAGAGCTCGGGTTGCTTGTATTTCTGCATGTTGTGGCCCAAAAAAGGATTTATTTGTTTCCAACTCTTTTGGTGTGCGTTTCCAAATTAAAGTGTTTGGGTCAAGATTTCCCCTCGAGCTAAATCCTTCTTGACCTTTGATCCCCTTTAACCGACATCCGCTCCAAATGTTTGCACTTTTGAGTCCTTGCGGTATTAATCGCCAACCAAAACAAAGGAACATGGATATTAATTGCTGCATTAACTGTTTTACTGTTTCCTGTTTCTGCTGCAATGTAACATTTGACTAAATGTTTTTGCATTTACTCTGTAGTTTTTCCATGGGTGATGACAGGCAATAGCAGGCTAGAATTATGCTAAAATAATCAATTAACGGCTATTTTTTTTTTCTCCATCTCTGGCAGGTCTTTTTTTTTTTTTTTTTTTTTTTTACCAACAATGGACAAAATGCGACACAACCTGTCTATCTGTCAAACTGTAAGTGGTCAAGCATGCTCCTCACTTACTCTCCTTGTCTGTATTTGTGCATTCAAAACCAATTTACCATTTTGACAAGGTCCCAAAATTGAGGACCAGTAGAAAATGGTGTTGATTAAACACGTATTGTTTTTTTTATTTTTATTTAAAACAAATGCATCTTGGCAACACATTTTTCGTTTAATGGGAGCCTGGTCTTCAATATTGTGTTTTTTTTTTGCATAGGAGTTTATCAGCATTTGTGTTCGGGATCCAAGGCTTCATAAAGATGACCTCTGGCACACACACGTTGACTATGAGATCTGTATACATGTAAGTCCCACAAGGGAGATAACTTTATTTTTTTTTGGGATGGGGGGGTCATTTTTACTTTATATGCTGAGTCTATTAAATTGTTGTCTCTCCTTGCAGACCAATAGCATGTGCTTTCGAAAGAAGACTTCCTGTGTAAGACGGCGTTACAGCGAGTTTGTTTGGCTGCGTCATTGTCTGGAACAGAATGCTCTGATCATGTATGTTCACACCTCAGATTCATATTTATTTACATGTTGGGTTACTTTAATAAGTTAGATGTCCATTGTTTCTGACTTAAATGAGCATGCATTAAGTTTTCCCTTTTCTTTGCTCTCCTTCCAGGGAGTTACCCAAGTTGCCGCCCTGGAATCCTTTCTTCAGCATTAAGAACACAGAGCAGGTCTTTCAGAGGATGAAGGGCTTCCAGGAGTTTTTAGAAAGGTGAGTTGCTGTACAGTTAAAGGAATGGCAGCAACCAAATGCATTGCCTTTATAGTGATACCCATTTACGACCCCTCCTGCTCTTAAGAATGAATCTGCTGAAAACAAGAGCACTTTTGGACCCCGAAGTTGACCTTGCTCCACACTTTCTAAACTATTTTCAAAAGTCTGCATTCACCTTTTTTAAATTGTGCCTTTTTTAATGTCCTTCCTTCTCCAGTGTTCTTTATATGCCATTGTTGCTATCAGACAGTCGACTCCATCTGTTCCTCCAGTCAGACCTCAGCATCACAAAGATGGAAAGGTGTGCCATTGGTAAGACCAGGTACACAGTGGCTGAAGCCATACAGCGTTCCAGCAGCGGTTACATCAGCAGACAGGAGAACAAGGCCAGCTGTGACTCTGACTGTGAAAGGTATGATCTTTGACATAATGGTTTAGAAGTTTTATAAGATTAGTTTTCAATCTCTGATGCTTTATTGACCCCTCCATGCCTTTCCTCCCACTGCAGCTCTTCTTCGTCAGGCTTCGGACTGAGTGTGGACACTCATGTGAGAGTGAGCCCCATCCCCTTCTTGGAGTCTTGACAGAGACCCGAAGCTGTTCAGCTGTCCTCGGAACTCCTTATCAGACTCTTTGCGCCCTGACACACAGCAGTTGTGCTTGATCAACTGGTTTGTGATACATGGAGCTATTGCTTTCCTTAACTTCCAAAGATTACAAACTTTGCTTTTAGCCATTTGTTTAGTTCATTATTCCCCTTTCAGCATTTGTTTTAATAATTTGCTTAAGTTTTCTCTTCAAGCATGTAATTGAGATTTAACTTGGCGTGCTTGGGAGGGGAAAAAAAGTTTTTAAAAGATTTGATTTCTTAAATATTTACAATGTATATATTTTTATCTGCACTGAAGCTGTACTGAGATTAGCCAGGGATACGTCTTGAATTGTCGACCAGATTTTAAGAATCATTTGAATGCTTTTATGATTTGTTAATGGATGAATAAATTGTCTTTTTGAAATATAATTTCAATGTTTTGTGTATATACTTCTGAATCTGGGCAGCACTTTTCTTTAGCCTTGAAGTTTAACTGAATTCAGTGCAACAGTCCTGCGTTGTTGTAACCGCCCAGTAGAGGGAGCGTAGACATCACAGGACCTCAAACTGCTGGGTAAATGCAGTAAGGGGATGTAAGTCTATAATGCTTAATTTACACTGTAGTTGATTATTAACTCATCATTATTATAATTTTAAAGTTATCTTTAAACCTATCTAACTAAACTGAACCTTACAACCTTCCCAAAGGCAGGAATAACTGCCCAATTGTTTTTATCAGACGGCATGTTTTGAACTGGGTTTATGTAGATAAGTCTTCCAGTAGTAGTTCCCTTTGCTGCTTTCTAAAAGCTAGAATCGTGCTACTTTGGATTGGTGTCGATGCAGCCTATCTACCAAGTGTGTTTAGCAGATGTGTGTTGGATTTTAAACATCTGCCGGGTTGAGATTTTGATGAGAAAGAGACCCATTGCTGGTCACATTTTATCCCTGTGTCACTTCTGTCCCAGGTGAAATTAACTAATTAAAGGAGGACCGTGAATTAATTTAACTGACAGACTTTAGGGAATCACCTGCAAGAAACAAGACTGCTTCAAACTGAGTTACAGGGATTGGGGAGTGCAGGACAGCCCTGTAAATTGAAAGCTGATGAAAGAAGCAAAGGCTCATTAAAGTAGACAGCAGCTGTCCTCACCCACTCCTCCCTCCACCCAACTGGTGGACTGACATGGGCTGGTCCAACAGTAAACCTGGCCTGTCCCCTGTCTCTGTCCCCTGCTCTCCTTCCCCTGGATGGTGCTGTCTCCCTGTGCGCACAGGCCATAATGAAGCTGTCAGTGACTTCACACACCAGCCACTGAGCTGTATTCATCTGCTGAACACACAGAATCAGACACACAGATGCACACAAACACTGGCGTGTCTGAAAACGCACTGAAGTCTGTGAGCACAAAAACACACAAGCATATTCTGTATAAACTAGTGGAAAAGATGCGGCTGAAAGAACATTTTCTCTCGAGTCCCACTGCTTTGAGCTCTCCATCTCGGTTTGTTGTTAAGGTTTGACCTTATCAACTTACCCCATGACAGCCATACAGCGTGACACACACACACACATAAACACACATTATGTTGGTTCAGAGTCAGTCAATTTTCTGTCAAAATGAAATGGAATCTCAAGTGGTGGCATCTTGTGTTTTTGTGTGTGTACATGCACGCATCTGCCTTTTCGTAGCGGAGAAGGTCTAGCATTTTGTTATTGAGTATTCACGGAACATGTCTATTTCAGCTCTGTAATTTATAACTCAATTTCCAGTGTGCATTGATGCGCTTCATACCTCCAAAACACCAAACAAAGCCCAAACCCAATTGTATTTCAAAGCAATTAGGGTGTCCACTGAGTTGTGAACGGCCCACGTTGCGGTGGCTCTGGGCCCGTGTGATATTTTTAATTGTTAATTTTCTGTCACATTAGTCAACTTCAGTGCCTCTGGACAGGTGACCGAGCTCCTGTAGGCAACACATAAAGCGATACAGAACATAATCTCAGGTTTTTGATGCAGCGTAGAGGATGGCATTTTATGAGCAGGGGGGAAAAGGTTCCGCTGTACGTGACGAGTTAAATGACGAGATGGTATATCATATTTACAGCTGTTTTATGGTAGGAATCTTTCTAATGCTTTTCAATATGTGTGGTGGCTGTCAATATTAGTATTCGTTTATGAGTCTAAATTATTAACTCATTTACACTTTAACCTGAAGCCACCACAGGGAATGGCTTCACCTCCTCGACCCTACAAAAGCCAAACAATGGCAAAATCTATAGAAGCAATTATTTTGTGACTCTCACCCTGGCCCTGCGCTTACTTTTGCTCCCATAGTGTCTTTCCACCTCTCTTCCTCTTCAATCTTTAATTCCCTCTCTCTCTCAACCCTCATCATCTCTCTGAAGACTGCTAAGTTAATTAGCTGTTCTCTTTTGTAGTTTTATTTTTTGCCAACGCCGCAGGTACCAGCTCACTGTACATTGGCTGTCTTAACTGTCGAGGAAGGAGGCCCGGGTCTCGACCTCGCAGCCGTCTCCTCTTCCTATCTACTCTCCTTTGCGCCGGGCGACGGGAGGGGTCAAAGGTAACGACTTGCATTGTATTTGTGATTATTACCTCTAAAGTGCTATTGCATAGAGCATCATTAAAAGTCAATGCCTCTCCCTCCAACCCCATCATCGCACGGCTAAAACACACACACTCATTTTGCACGCACTCCGCACATCACCAGCCATTTAACAGCTAAAATACGACCCGTGTGCAGATAAATGTCACAGGGCCATCTATCTGCGAGAGTTAAAAGTCGGCTAATGGAGATGACATATTAGCGGCCCAAATGACGGCTATAAAAGCTCCCTCCATACCTAGCAGCGCCGCCCGGCCACTGTGACTGCAACAGGATACGCCACTGGCACTGCAACTATCTGTCTGCAGAAAGCAGGAGAGGAATGGAGGGTGATGTCATATCTAGATGGAGTTCCTTTGATCCAATATATTCTGCAGGGTTCAGGTCTTTGAAGCAATGATTGGGGGAATAACGACTCTAAGACAGATGGGGCATATTTACCGAGGGCCACGGTGTAATGCAGTATCACACGCACTCAACATAACACTTCTGATGTAATGCTAATGACCTCTCACCTTTGACCTTTCACAGAGTAGTCGGTCAGAAAATATGAGCCAGTCAAGGACTGTGTGTGTGTGTGTGTGTGTGTGTGTGTGTCAACAGCAAACTGCCAACAAAATCAATACCATTCTACAATCCTACTTGAAGATCCTCCACAGGTATTTGTTCACCTCCTCTCCTCCTCCTCCTCCATCCCTCCTATCTCTTTATTAATTACCCTTCTCTGTCCATGCGTGTCTTTCTTTCTCTGAGTGAATGGAGCAGTTGTAATTGCTTCTCTCTGGAGCAGTTAGAAGCGGCACAAAGGAACCGTATAGAAACCACATTTGCATTCAAGATGAGCTGAGACGGAGGGGAGGGAGGGAGCACTGCCCTCCTGCCCTATACTGAGCAGCACCACTTACCCTGTCTTTCTCTCTCTCCTCTCTCCCTCCTTCTCTCATCCATTGTCTCCCTCTCTCCATCCCCTCCCTCCACCTTATCTACTCCCACCACCCCCCAGCTCCTCCCTTTAGCAGCATGACTCCCCTTGCATTGTCTTTCCAGAGAGTTCCAAGGTCGACGGGAGCTTGCTCATCAGAGCAGGGTATTGTACACTTAGTGCTGCTATGGACGAGCTAATTTGTGCGTGCGAGTGTGTGCATAATCATGGATGTGTGTGTCTGTGTGTGTGTTTGTGCATGTCCCGAGGCCTGCATATGTGAGCATATATGTGAAGAAATACCTGGTTGTGTGTGTGTGTGTGTGTGTGGTGTGTGTGTGTGTGGTAAGAGGGGTGAAGGAGGGCAGGCTGTAATTATAACTCATAAGCTCAGAATTGCAATTTTTATAACCACCAATATCTCACCACCTCTTAGACCTGCGCCATCACTCTCACTCACCCCTGTGGAGCACACAGCATACACACACACAGACACACACACACACACACACACACACACACACACACACACACACACACACACACACACACACACACACACACACACACACACACACACGACTCTAGAGGGCTCTTCTTTTCCAGCTTGATAAGCATTTCTCGTTTGTTTCACCGTTTTGATCAATACAGTTAAAACGCCAAACCAAGCATAATTAGGTCTGAGATGGCTCCCACTGTGACTGAATAGGCTTCACCTAGGGAGGTGCTCACCATTATCATCATCACTCTACATGTGTGTATGTGTGTGTGATTGGTCACAGCGTGATCTAATAGAATTGACAAAGTGCACATCGGGGCGTGGATTAAAGGAGAACTCTGAGCTATAGGTTGATTTAAGCAGGTGATGGAGTTGCCGATCCACTGTGATTTCACTCACCTCCGTCTTCATTCCCATAATCATTTAGACAACCTTTACAATGCATCTCTGCCAGCAGGTTCATTTCAATATGTTATAGGCCTCCTCAATCACTTTTTATTGGTTTATTTACTCAGAACGATACATAGATGGAGACCATAGAGATCATAAATTGTCCACCATTACCATTATACACAGTGAAGTGATTCTCCTTTGTTCTATAATCCAGGGTGAACACCTTTGTCAAATCTATTTGAGACAGTAAAGAAGGACGGCTTCAGGTACTTGGTGCACATAAACTCTCACATCCATTGCATTTACCCCTCATTAATAGTAGACTAAGCATTAGGAGCTCCCTGTATATCATTTTTTGTGAACAATTTCTCAATTGATACCCCCAAAAATGTGAATGTCCCCGTCTGCAATAGTGTTATTCTTTTATCACCTGTGGCTTCTAGTTTCCACATTATCTTGCAAGAGTTAGTGCCCATTTTTTTCAAATTACAGAAGTTTCATTCTTGTATAAAATTCTGATTGGAATAGACTGAAATTCTTCAAGGGCTGCAAGTAACGTAACTGCTCTTTCAACCTGCAACTTGTAGATGGCATTCATACCATCCTTTTATCTCTTCCTGCTCTATTAAAGAAGAAGACAAAAAGAGAAATGTGTCGTGTCCAAGGGCAGATGACAGTGAAAGTCTTGTCAACATAAACTGAAGTTTTAGCTGAATTGTCCCTTTAAAGACAGGGCACATTGAGACGACATCTCAATTCTGATCATAGACACAAAGAGCTTAATATGATGTGTGGCAGAGTGTGGTTTTGTGTGTTTGCAGGGTTGCACAGGTGTCTATGAGAGAGAGAGACAGAGAGAGAGAGAGAGAGAGAGAGAGACCCAAACTGCCACAGTTTGGGGGGATAATTTCAAAGTATGGCGTATGTTGTGCATTTGTATGCATCTACAAGCATTCGTGTATGTGTGTCTCTGTGTGTGTGTGTGTGTGTGTGTGTGTGTGTGTGTGTGTGTGTGTGTGTGTGTGTGTGTGTGTGTGTGTGTGTGTGTGTGTGTGTGTGTGTGTGTCGGGGAGGACGCGAGGCGGGAGGAGGATTTAGACCCATCATAAAGGAATTCTCCCCCCAGCCCGTAGCTCATCCCGACACTTTTATGCCTTTTTATTTTCAGGCCCATTGCAGCCAAGCCCAGAGATGTGATTTATACTGCCTGGCAGCATGGGCACTGCAGCAGGAAAGACAGATGGAAGGAGAGGAGGAAAGGAGGAGGGGGGGGGGGGAGGGGGAGGGGGAGGGGGGAGGGGAGGGGAGGAGGAGGGGGGTTACCAGGGAGTTGCCGAGGGAAAGAGGGAAAAGGGTGGTGTGTGCGGAGTGGGGGGGGGGGTAATAAAAAAGGAAAAGATGAGGATGAGGGTCAGAAGAGAAAGAGAAGAGACAGAAGTGAGGGGTTGAGAAAGGCAAAAGGAGAGAAAGGAAACTAAAAATCTCTTTGATTTTGTGTAGAGGAGCTCTCCCCTCATCTCCTTCTTTTCCTCCTCGCTTCCTCTCTGCCACATCTTCACCTCTACATCTCTCTCTCTCTCTAATGAGTTATTGGCCCTGTCTGAGTCAGGAAGAGAAGCCCCATCTCTCCACCAAACTGGCGCCCTGACAGCCTAAATCACCCCCTGCTCCCCCAACCCTCCATCCCCCCATTCCTCTATTTCCCCCCCCACCCCAGGCGACTGGGACACTCCTCCTCCTCCTCCTTCTCCTCCTCCTGCTTGCCTCACGCCTGCCTGAGGTGTGTGAAACCTTCATGCTGCTCCCATTGATTGGGATGGGAGGTATTGGGAGGGGGAGCGTTTGACGGGCTCAGGTCTGAGGCAATGAGGAAGACGAGGAAGACGAGGAGGCCGCCACCCACAAAGAGACAGCTCACTTACAGGGAACATGGTGGGGGGTGGAGGCGGGTGCAGGAGATGCGTAGACAGAGGTGGCGGACAGAGGTGGCAGGGTTGTGAAATGGAAGGCTGGTGAAAGCCATGGAAGGAAAGGCGCTGATCTTGATGTTGCATTCAGGTGCATGCTCTGAATACGTGTGTGTGTGTGTGTGTGTGTGTGTGTGTGTGTGTGTGTGTGTGTGTGTGTGTGTGTGTGTGTGTGTGTGTGTGTGTGTGTGTGTGTGTGTGTGTGTGTGACACCTGCCAGCCAGTGTGGCGGTTGTGCTGTCTCTGTGCTGTTACATCCCTCTCTGTCACCCAGCCGCCTGAGAGGAGATGAGCTGCCATGCCGACTGTCATTCATCCATCACAAAAGACAGCACACACTCACAAACACACACACACCCACGCATCCACACACTCTCCCTTGGATAGCAAGCAAAACACACTTTTTTATGATTTCATCTAAATTTCCACTTTGAAAAAAAAACACTTCTTTGGTCTCTGTCGATACATTTTTCTCCTCTTCTCCGTTTCTGTCTCTATTCACAACCATAACTGTCACAGAAGTATTTTAGAGAAGGAATTGCCTCCCAAATTCGGCTCTAAATGAGAGCAGGGACTGCTGAAATGCCTTTGGTTTATTACCTCATTAATCTGTGGTTATTTCGCCCAGAGACTTCAAATCTGAAACTGAGCGCTCCTATCTGTCTGATTCAATGCATCCTGTGTAATCTCGAAAGAGAAATGCATGCTATCAAAAGCAGAGGGGCACATTGGTATAATCTAGGGTCAGTTGTAACATCAGTTGGGGTTAATTGTAACAATCATAAAAAGTGCTCATTTTCTAATTAAATTGTAATTACTTTTGTCATTAATTTTAATGGGGTCATTAATAATGTCTCACCAACAGAATCACGCATGCTGCATGCCTCTGTGTGTTTGAGAAAGCAAATACGGATCTATGCATGTTTGTCTCTAGAGCTTAAATACAAAACAGCATGACACCAAATTAGAATCTCAGTCTTGGGTAACTGATGTTTTTCCCAAAATGCAGCGGCAGGGCTCATGTCACTTGGTTTAATGTAAATTGAAATTAGAGACAAGAGTGGCAGCAGGAATTTGTTTGTCGAAAAACAATGTTTGTTTGTTTGTTTGGATTAGCACATGTAATTATGGTTTTTGTGTCTGTGCCTTTCACTAACAACTGAACTGACATAAACTGACAAAATGCTGTCTTGCATGACAATAAAGCAAGTGTCAGTATGTTAGGGTTCATCTTCATGCAGTTGCTTGAATTTGTTGCTTCAAAAATAGGATATTTAAAAATAGGATAATTTTTTTTTTTTAAAGCATAAGACTGGCGTTATTCTGTGTATTTGATATTACCTAAAGGACAAAAGTCTGTCTTTCAATACTTTCAAACTTCCCACCTCTGTCTGTGCCCCATGCCTATAGTCATTCCTTCTAATGTAAGTCTTTCAAAACTGAAAAAAAAAAATGGTTCAGCATTTTCCTGAAACACCTGGACATTTCCTTGGGACTTTTTTCTGATTCATAATGATACACATTTGTGACGGCAGCAGGACTGTGTATGCGGGTTCACTTCAAATAGACTAAAGTGTGCATATGCAATTAAATAAAGTACCATGTCACCTAGTGCAACAGTGTGGCTCATTGATGTGTTTTTAATAGTTTTTGGACAACAGTGGCGGTATATTTACCTTTACGGCAAGTGGATTCTCGCAATGTCATGAGAGCATGTGAGCATCGTTGAATCGCATTTCCCACAAAAAAACAAACTGATGCTATTACAGCATGCGCTTACCTCTTCAGGAGGCACTTTCTTTTGTTTAGAACAGACAGTCGCTTCTCTGTGTCATCGCACACACCTTAGCCATGCTCATAGCTGCCAGTAGCTCCAGAATGAATGCTGATTGGTCTGTGCTCCTAATGGACACAAACACATTACTTGAAGCCTTAGAATAGAGTCTTGTATTCTCGCGTGATCTTGTGACATCGCGAGGCACCAGCTACCGTGCAATGTAAAAAGCATGAATCACACGGAAAATCTATTCACAAACTAACTAATATTTTGACATTGCTGTGTTATTTTTTTTTTGTTGTATTGGTAAACTAAAACAGAGGGTTAGTGAAAAACCACTCCCTTCTGCTCAAAACCCCATGCTCCCCCCCTTACAGAAGAAGCAAATTAAAAACATCTCTCTCCGTAGCTCCCTCCAACCCCCTGCCCTTTGTGGGAGGAGCATTGTCATCTCAGAAAGGTCGGAGGTCTCCTAATTTTTTTTGTGTTTTTTAGTTGAAGTCTGCTTGGCTGATGACGAGGCAATATTTTTCCACCTGGTAAAGATGATAACACAGTTTATGGACATGAAGATACTGATTGTTTTCACACTGTCACCATAGGTTGTCCCATACCTGCTGAGTAAATGTGTTGCAGTCACTGCTTGTTGTTTCCTCAGAAAGTCTGAGCCACCCCTTTTGTGTTTTTACTTACAAAGGACTAGCCGATGCATTGGGTTTTATTTAACCGTAACAATCAGCTGGCTCTGGAGTTGTTTTAACTTGGCACAATTTATAGCCGCTCTAATTGCTTGCCCATCCTGTCTCATGCCGCATATCTTTGAACGAACAAACACGTTTCTCCAACAGCTCTTCGTCGTAGGCCTAACAGCCCTTACTAGCACGATGAATTTGATAAATCCCCTTATCGCCCCGGGAGACAATTAAAGCGCATGTGACAGGGGTCCCTATCTCCGCTCTCCTCCTGTAGCGCTTCATTTAGAAGCCATTTGTCTCCGCTATGGATTTCCTATTTTTAATGGCGTGCGTATGCAGGGGTCGGGGCCGTGCTGAATAATAGATGCCTTTCGCTCCCTCTCTTTCCTTTTCATTCCCTCTCTCGCCCATTTCCTCATCGCTAGGCCCCATGGGAGGGTGTCGGTGTCACTCTGGAACCCAAGGTGCAGCGCTCCTGGTGCTCTCCAGATTCTGGCAGGAGGCTATTCAATCTAGCGGGCAAGGCCTTTTGGTGAAAGCCAGCAGCAGACAGTGAGCTGATATCAACGGGCACACGTTAACCCTCAGCCCCCCCCGCTCCCTCCCCACCTCCCCAGTAAAGGACGTTTATCAGAGAAAGCGGGGCCGCTGCGCAGTGAGGTGATATATCGCCCTGGCCGAACGCGTATGAATAGACTAGTAATTATCCCGTTAAAAGGGTGGCCAGACAAAGAGGGAGCCTCGCTATAATTTAAATTGTTTTGTTTCCCCCACAGTCGAGGCCTGGCCCGCTGACTGACATCACGGAATGGGAAAAGTGAGCCTATTTATAGCCTGAGACGTTCAGCTAATTGCAGAATTTAATAAGGTTTCTGGAAGAGTGGGTTCTGTAAAAGCCATAGGCCTGCACCTCCTCTCAAGTCTGCTCTTATATCTCCTTCACATCTTTCTTTACCTCTGCAGTTCTGCTTGTGCCCATATTTCTCTCCTTATCTTACGCTTCAACCCATCCTCCCATCTTGCCATCTTCTATCCTACCATCTTTACTTTTTATAGCATCTTGACCTCTCCCCGCACCTTACCTCCCAGCAACCCCTCAATTTTTCTCCCTTTCCTCATCCTGTTATCTCCTATCACATAAACTCTACCTTAGACTAATACTGCTCTCAGTTTGCTTGCGTGACTCTGATTGTGTGATTCTCGACATGTCACAGTGGCTTAAGGTGTGCATGGATGTGTGTATGTGTCCATGATTGCAAGTGAAGATGCGTCCGAGTGTGTGTGTGCCTGTGGTCTCATCTGGTCCGCGTGAGACAGGGGTAATTGAGCTCAGAGGGTTTTCTGTCTTTGGTGGCAGAGGGGAAATTGGAATCTTCAGAATTCATTAGAGAGACCCTCTCAGCGAGTGTGTGTGTGTTTTGTTGTGTGTGTGTGTATCTGTGTGTGTGTGTGTGTGTGTGTGTGTGTGTGTGTGTGTGTGTGTGTGTGTGTGTGTGTGTGTGTGTGTGTGTGTGTGTGTAATGTATGCATGTTTGTATTAGTGACAGATCCAGAGGGGAAAAAGGCATTAGGGGTAAAGGAGTATCTGTAACAACGAGCATGCAGCGAATAAAGAGTATAAATATAAAGCCACAAATTAACTGAATTCTTGCTTTGAACTGTATTTGTTGGTATATGTATATGTGTGTGTGTGTGTGTGTGTGTGTGTGTGTGTGTGTGTGTGTGTGTGTGTGTGTGTGTGTGTGTGTGTGTGTGTGTGTGTGTGTGTGTGTGTGTGTGTAGAGTCCCTGGTATATTGGCTCTCTGACACTTACTGACTGAGTACCTTCATAGACTGCAGGGGAAATGGGGAGAAAGAAAAGAAGGAAGGTGAGCGTAGACTCTGAGAGAGAGGGGGAACAGCAGGTAGCCAACGGCAGATGGTCTCATGCTTCCTCCCTGCAGAGCTATCACTCTCCTCTCTCTCTCTCTGCACCCCCGCCTCACGTTCATTGCTGCATCAAAAGTCGGATAATGTATCACCTCACCCCAGCGTCCTTGGTCATATATAGTGTTTACCTTATTTACTGTCTTATACTTAACTCATACCTTCTGTTGGCAGGGTTGTGTAGGGTTAACTTGATTTCTGTCACTTGTGTGGTATTGTTATTGTTACAGGATAATACTGGTGACATTCCATATTTCTCCTATTGTCAACAAATCTCATAAAAATATCAAAACCCATAGTGAATTTATACTACTTGCAAGTATTGCCTGTGTGGACAAAGCCTGATATATCTTATTCCTCTGTGCCATAGATCTTGAAGCAATTCTCCTGCACTGAACATGTTTTAGTTATTTGTTTAAAAGTGAATTTTGGATAGTATGTACTGTAGCTCAAAAATACACATATTGTAAGTCGCTTTGGAAAAAAGCGCTTATGGAATGTGTGTGATAATGAAATTGATCTAATGCTGTAAATCCCAAGAAATTGTTATTAATCCATGGCTGAAAATAGTGCCTCACAAATGCTAAATCCACTCATGTTTGAGAAGAGTTCACTGAAAACAACATCTATAAGAACATCTATACATCTGGATGACATAGGGTGTGTCGGACAAACGCATTTTTATTTCTTTGCTTTATGAAATTTGCTAACAATCCGAAAGATATAGTACACTCATTTTCTTGTTTAACAAAAATTGTAAAAACTAAACAAAACTTACTCTAGTGGGACCTATTGGGGAAATATTTTGGGTTTTATATACCCAGGTTTTTAGATAAAGTAGCATGAAAAATGTACTTCCAATACATGATTGCATTGTATGGACAAATAATCCAGAGAAATTCACATCTACTCTATATCTTACTATTAAATTAGTAATTAAAAGTGTAAAAATATAAAATGTTGCTCTCTTGTCAATTAAAGTGGTAAGTGGGGGTTTGGTTTAAGACCAAAGTGTGTGTTGTTGAGGGGAACGAGCTCCGATCAATACAGTCACACTGTTAGCACTTTAGTCACAGCTTCTTTAACATCCAATGTAAGTGCGCTTTTGTGTGTGTGTTTGTGCGTGTGTTTGTTTATAGACGTGCCACTATGTGTATGAAGTCTTTCTTATGACGCTAACTGTGCTTAAATTGATATGAAACTCCATCCATGCAGTGCAGTTGGGACTTATGCATATTTATTTGCTTCAGTGTGTGTGCGTGTGTACCTGTGTGTGCATGTGTGTATGTGTGTATGTGTAATGATTAGCCTTCTCTTAATGGGAAAATAACGTCAGCGCCACTGGGACGTTTAATCCATCTGAGCTGATTCTGTTTCCATCACAGCTATTGATCAACTCCAGTGACAAATCAACAGAGGGTCTACTGGTTTGTGTGTGTGTGTTGGTGTGTGTGTCTGGTGAGGGCAGCACCTTACGCAGCATTTTACTAAGTCACAAACCAAACACCTATTGTAACAGTGGACTCCAATAAGGGGCCTTCCTTCCTTTCTTCTCCTTCCAGTCTTTTCCTGCTTTATTCCTTCATTTATTTCTCCATCTTATTTTTTTCCTCTCTTGTTTTGTCTCTATTTTCCTGCTCACACTCATCTTCCCTCCACACCTCCCCTCCCTCCCTCTCTCCATCTCTCAAGTCGTTAAGTGGTATTGGCTTTAAAGGGGCAGCAAATCAGTTGCTGATTAATACTGAATTTTTGGGGCCATTTGTCTGCACCGTTGCCCCTGTCTGTGACACCCCCCCCCTTTTTTCTTCCTTCTCTCTCTCTCTACCGCTCCTCTCGTTCTCCTTCCCTCGGCGGTGATGAATGACCGGCCGATTGCCGAGGGATTAGAGTCGTCACGGTTACCTGTGCCTTGACAAAGTGGTCCTGATTGGTGACCAAGGCACTTCAGGGGGGGGTCACATTTCAGAGTGGACTAATGTGTGTTTATGTGTGTGTGTGTGGTCAGTCTCAGTGTGGTCTGTATGTGTACAGGCAGGGTTAGTGTACACAGTTTATCATGTTTGTTGCTGTGATTAGGGGACAGGGTACTGCTGTGTATGTGTGTGTGTGTGTGTGTGTGTGTGTGTGTGTGTGTGTGTGTGTGTGTGTGTGTGTGTGTGTGTGTGTGTGTGTGTTGTGTTTGAACGGGGCAGGGGTGAGCTTCCACCCTTCTGGAAGCTGATTCTGTGCGACAGAGATTGGCGAGGTCCCGGCAGCGATGTGACCGCACTGACACCCGAGAACCGGGTAAACGGGTGCTAGTGGACACTGATGAATCGTCACTCGGAGGAATCGAACACAAGCCTAATCAGCGCATGGATCCCCCTGCAGCAACATTTTTCAGTTTTGTCCTGCCTTATCAGGTGCAAGCCGTCAGCTTTGTCAAATCCTATTGGTCCGACCGCTCTGTCACTTCTACCCGTTGGTGATTAGGTACATTTCAGATTATCAAACAGGTGCTGTGATTTCTACAGAAGACCAGAGTGTTTGTTTCTACAAATGAAGCTGCACAACATGACATAATCTACTATGATCACCTTCACAACAACTGTTTTTGACAATTAGTTGGTTTGGAAGTTCAGGTCAAGGAAGCAAGCATTTATTTTACAACAGTTGTCACAAAGGTCTTGACCTTGATTCTGACTTGACACATCATAAGCATATGACGCAAACAACAGCTCAGAGAACCACGTGGAAGCTGTTGAAATATATGCACGGAGGATAAACACAAAATTCAACAATAGTAAATGCGTGGCGACACATGAATGCCGCCATACAGGTCACAAAGGGTCGCTGAATGGTTTGATGAGTATGACAATTTTATGAATCACATGCTAAGACCTTCTCGGCCATTAGTTCTCAACACAACTGACCGCCTATGTTTATGGGAGTCCGAAGGATAAGTTTAAATCTCTCCTACTTTGTTAGCTCCAAGCACTTGGCCAGTTGTTGTGTGAAATAGATGCTTGTCTGATCGTTGGCTTCAGATAGTTATATTGATGGACTATCGGAGAAGTACCAAGGGTTATTTTTCATAGTGCCAGTGCGCTGTAAGCAAAACTCTAGTTTGAATTGCAGGGGTTGTAATGTGAGAGAAAGTACAGTCCTGGGATAACTAAGTGATGTAATTGTAGATAATTGGCTTAAGTACAAGGATTGTACTCTCAATAACACTTGATTACATAACCACTTATTTTTAAACTTGCTAAGATCTTAACTACAACAAGTTAAAAGGTGACTGACCCTAAGAAATTAAAGTTGAAACTTTCTCTGAAGATGACAACTACTTCTGGTAAAGAGGATTTCCTGATGAGATGTGCTGAAGGGAGGAGAGAAGTCTTCAGATAGACAAAAGAAGGGGGCCATTCTTTGGTGAGTTTCTCTGAGAAGCTGTCAGAGATGGGGGATCCGAGGAGAAGATCCCTCCCGTCCCTCCAGGCTACAGAGGGATGAAGGATGGAGAGACGAAGGGATGCGTAGTTTGGTTAGAAGAAGATTATGTCAGGGCGGTAGAGGCTGAGGAAGAGCCTTGACTAATTATAGTCATCTATTACAGACACAATTAAAACCTGGCTAATTTACTGCAGCCCGACGCTCGCACACCCAGCTGATTTATACCAGAGCTCAATGACACCCGGAGGACATACACACAAAGACACACAAAGACACACATAGACAGACTCACAAGACCGGGGAAGGGAAGATGTACGAACTGATATGTTTCCTCTGTTTCTTTCTTTTTGTTTTTGCATTTTTTAAATATTTCATAGGTTTATATTGACATTATGTCGTATTGTGTTGTAACCATGTAAAGAGTTGGAAGACTTACTGAATCACTTGTGACGTTAAAAGTGCCTAATCACCAATATCCCGCCACCTCGACAGTGTGGACCTTCGAGGGAACAGGGAGCCCAAAATGTTGGGAGCTATCGTAGATTATTAGCAAAATCAAATTACAAATGAGTAGACAAGAAGACATGCGCAAACTAGCTGAGCAAGCGTCTTCCCTTTCCGTTAAATCTCTATATTGAATGAAATGTTACAATCACATTGACAAAATGCCAAAGGGGTAGTAAATTGCACAACACAGGGAAAATAAAAATAATCTCTATTTTGACTAACTAGCACTAGCATCTCCAAGCCAGCTTGCAAATAATCGGTTATTTTTCCAGCAACAGTAGTTCATAAACAAGTGCAATGTCATCAAGCTTCCAAATACCAAATACTTTGTGAAGTCACAAGGACGATTATTTCTGTGCTTTCTGGTGTGACTATGCCTTCAACAGGGCAAACAAACAATAAGATGATGATGTTAGCATCCACAAATCCAGTGCCTTGCAACTGGCTCAAAAAAACTGGAATGCACAGTTGGCCCAAACAATGTGACCTGTGTGTAATGGATGTCATTTTGTGTCAACCTCCCGTCACACACACCTACAGGATAGATCGGGACCCAGTGTGTGTGTGTGTGTGTGTGTGTGTGTGTGTGTGTGTGTGTGTGTGTGTGTGTGGTGGTGGTGGGGGTGGTGGTGGTGGGGGGATGAGAGAGGCGGAAAGAGAAACTGAAAAAGGGAAACAATGATTTAGGGGGATAAAAGTGGAAGAGAGAGAGAGAGCAATATGTCAGCAATTTTTGGTCCTCCAATAGGTTATCAAGGTGTTGGGTTGCCTTAGCGACCAGGCTCCGCCTCCTATTGGGATAGGCCATGTCTGTCTGCATTTGCTCCTCCCTTGAATTTATCAATCAAGGACAAATCCTGACAAGAAACCCACCCATCTGGGTGGCTCTGCCAATAGAAATGTCTCACTCCCTCCTTCTCATTCTCTCTCTCTCTATCTCTCCCTCACCCTCTCTTTCTCTCCCTCCCTCTCTCTCTCTGAGATAGCAGCCCTCAGGTGATGCAGCCCTTTAAGGGTTAAGTCGGCAGCATGCTGGATCTCTGCAGAGGTGACAGATGCTTCCTATCCCTCCCAGCACCACAGGGGAACCGGAGACACTCAGCATACCAATGAGCCACCGTCTGACACACACACACACACACACACACACACACACACGCACGCACACACACACACACAAACAAAAGCGTGGACACAGGCATAAATATGCATATATGAAGACACCGTAATCACAAACGTACCCAATCACACACACCCCAACACATGCATATGCTCAGATGCATGATCTCTGTACCTGCTGGGGTATATAAAAGATGTCATATTTATGATAATCATCTGCACGCACATCATTTGAACATCTTCCTGCTTCGTACGACCGGCGCTAAAACTAATAGACGGGCCTGCCTCCTCTACCAGCGGGAGTCAGGCAGATGTGATCCTTTGTCTCAACACATGACCTGCTACAGAGGGCCACTGCACACAGCTATACAGTAGCAGTTACACACTCTCAAATAAATGCACACATGCATGCATAAATTCAAACATATGGTACAAACACAGTATATGCACACAAGCAGATGCATACACGCGCTATAAAAGTGACAGCTGTCGTTATGATGGAGCACTCGGAGAAGGGGAAGTGAAGGCTTATCCACCGCTCAACATGGTGTCGAGAAGACCTGCTATTCATTTTCAGCTTAATATGTTCCAGCCCATTGGAAAAACATTGCAGCATATAATGTAAGCAATTTCATATGCGCACACCACCTCTCACAGCTTTCTCTCTGAAGCGCCCGGCAAAATGAAGAGACCAGATTTAGCTGATGGTTGACTGATTTCAAAAATAACACACAGCCTGGGAGTGCATGTGGTAAGATGCTTGGTTTTGTGTGTGTGTGTGTGTGTGTGTGTGCGTGTGTGTGTGTGCGTAAAAGCATTAACATTTGATTTCATATAGCTTTGTGTGTGTGTGTATTTGGATATGTGTGTGTGATAATTAAGTTGGTGCCATCCACATCTCTGTTATGCATCTCTGCACATTCACTCTCCATCGCAGCATCACTTGATTGTGATGTTTATCCACCAAAGCAGCACAGATGATCAGCAGAGTGACACCGGATGAATGTCTGTACCATCACAGATGCATATATGAAATAAACAAACATCATACACGCACACACACACATATCCAATGTTGCCATTTGAGAGACCAAAGTAGTCATTCTGGCTTTGAAAACAAAACATTATTCTACATGTGCACGTACACGCATTTCCCATGTGATGAATACAATTATTTTTGTCCCTGACAAAAATGCTCATACACACACATGCACCAACACACATACACAAACAAGCACAGCAAGCCCCAGCCGGTCCCCTAGCATCTTTATATGGGTAAATAAATGGTGTGCTTGGCAGTGGGTAAATGCATGCGCTCTCAGCCTGCGGGCCCAGATGGCAGCCCAGTCGTTTGCTTTACCTTGTTTTGTTTAATTACTACAATCAACTCTCTATTTCTTCAATTAATCACCACCAACCTGTTCCATTAGTCTCTCTCCCTCTCTTTCTTTCTCTCACATGCACACACAAAGCTATATGCACACATCAATATATAGAAACATGGCAAATAGCCTACACATAGACATGTTAATATAAACAGAAACATAATGTAAGTGCCACACACATACACACAAAGCACAAACAGCTGTGCCCCCCTGTCAAGTTATTAGCATTTTAAATGATTAAACTTCATATGAACCTTATGAAGGTTAAAACAAAGCAGCCGGCTGGGGGAACAGTGTGACGGGATGAAGAGATGGAGATGGGGGGAGGATGGGAGCATCAAGGCGGCGTGGAGGTGGCTGACAGCGGCCAAGCACACGAGAATAACGGGGCGGAAAGCACTTCATTACGTCCTTTTATTCCGTTATAATCACCGCACGGCCATCACTCCTTTGTGACACCGGGGCCCAGGCACTGACATGAGGATTGATGCACCGGAAACGCGGGGCTCCTGCAACACAATAAACAACACCATTAACCAACGTGGCCCCGTCGACGCCGTAAACAGTTCATATTAATTATAGGCTGCCCGAAGCTCGCCTCCACGTTGCATTTAATATGACGACAGCCAAGAAGATTGTCAATTATAGTTTTATGTGTTGATGATCACGGATGCAGGTTTAGCAGCTTGTAATAGAATTAGATGGAATCAATTTGAAACACAAAGCGAGGCAGAGATGAATTGATACACAAGCGGGCTGGGTAATTTTATCATCAAGCAACGAGGTACATTTACTCCAAATAAACACTTATACATACTTTAGAAATTGGCTTTTCTCGACTTGAGCACTTTTGAGAGTGTCTTATGTGTTTGTGTGTGTGTGTGTGTGTGTGTTGTGTGTGTGTGTGTGTGTGTGTGTGTGTGTGTGTGTGTGTGTGTGTGTGTGTGTGTGTGTGTGTGATGATGAGGTAGCCTATATAAATCGCTGATGCATGTTAAAACAGACCTAATCACATTTTGATCTTGGCTATCAACACACTACAATGTTCATTTAGTGTGGACCCTTTCTAAATGTGATTTCCAGGTTTCTGTGTTGAGTTTTTAGGCGACCAATGTGTGACATTAAAGCACAATTAACGCGTAGATGGGATTTGATCACAACACACCGCCATCCTGTCAGGTGGGTGAGTGGGTTGTCTTACACTGCCATCTACGGGTCACAACATCCACAGTTCTGTTTTACATTCAGCTGTGTATGAATCTGCATCTACAAGCGTCGTACGACTCGTTAACACCATTTCATTCAAATCGTCGTTGACTTGTCAGCTATGTCGGGAATTGATCAAACATTTGATGTTAAATGATTTTATTTCAATTTGTTGGACTTTTTTTTTCATATATTTACTTATTTTTAATTATATTATATGAATTCATATTTTTTAATAATAACAACAACAACAACCACAATAATAATAATAATGATAATAATGATAAAACAAATAAAAAATAAAAATCAAGAAAAATAAATCCGTGTGATTACCAGAATCACCATGAAAACGTAATCTGCATTACTTGTGAAGATGGTTGGGAATCTGATTTAAATGTTGCATTTGTTATATAGAGGATCATTTTAGTTTGCAGGTAATGTGTGATGAAAACACATGCCCTGCACTGATGTATGCATATGAGCATCCAACCAGACAGAAACATGTGAGGAGTTAATGTAAATAAATTAATGTTAAAGACATTTTTCACATTTCAGTTTCAGAGAATTTGCCCGCCCCAAAAAAAGGAAGTCTGTAAACAAGGTTCATCGTCATGCATCTGTCCAAACCAATATCATATTATATTATATATATATATAAAATAAATATATAAATATATAAAGACAAGTCTAAACTGAATAATTCTGCTGTCCAGTAAATGTCATGGACACAAGCATCTGATGATAAGGCAGGAACATCTGTCTGTCACTGTCTGTATCAGTTCTACTTCACACTTGGCCGATGTTGTTCAATATTAATAAACTTTAAATAAACACACACACACACACACACACACACACACACACACACACACACACACACACACACACACAGAGTGGGCGGAGCTTCAGGGTCAACATGTCGGACAGACAGCTTCTCACTGGCTGCAGTTCACTCAAAGACTATACACGTTTTTTTGGGGACATTTTGGCTGCTGACTGTATTTTACGTGCATGCTGGATTTAAAGCCCGAACTTCTCTTCACTTCGGATAATATACAAAGGGAATTGTCACTCAGTCACTGCAACTTTAAATTGTGTAAGTTTTTGCCATACTACCTTATAACTGTACTACTGGCTAAATACCTCCACTTAATAAATCCAAACTCAATAACCGGGGATCAGTACCTCTATGTGGAGATGAGCTCAGCCAGGTGTGTCTCACCTGTTTCCCACCGCCGGTCACCCGAACCTGCGCTGTTTCTCAGGGGCGGAGTTAGTGATTTGGGAGCCTCAGGCAAAAGCTGGCAAGCATTACTTTTCATAATTTCTCTAACTGGGAATATTGGCAGAGGCAGTGACAGAAGACGTAGCTTACTCACAGTTAAACGTTTAAGTACTAGTAGTAAAACTTTTATTACATTAAAGTTCAGAATTCAAATGTTTACTACAAGTGAAGAGTAAAAGAGATAATATCATCACAATGCACTTACATTTACTGAACGTCTGTTCAAGGCCAGCTTAGTAATGTATCATGTTCCACTGTTAAATTGTTAAATCTGGATTTACGATGTAACCAGTAACACTTCTCTATGGTAAATGTAGTACTACAGTATTTTCCTCTGAAGTAATAGTACACAGTAAGTGGTATAAAGTTGATTTGCATATTTTTGTTACTTGCTTTGGTGGCCTTTTGTAAGATATTTCAGTGTACCATGAGTTGAAATAGTAACATAATTCAACATTTTTCATATCTTAACTTTGTATTAAATCTAGAGCTGTTAGAGGCCCTTTTTATTGGGCCCCAGGCCCAGGTTGTACTTTGCCTAACAGTGAAGTCTGCCCCTAGTGTTTTTTCCCATGAACCAGATTGTAGGTCTATTTCACTGGTGTTTCTGACAGTGGGAAGTCGCGACCTGGGTGTTTGATGCAAGTATGTCATGGCAGGTATGTTGCCGGTATGTTGAGTGTGAAGCTGTTTGTATGAGCGGTTCTCTAGGAAGCCGCAAACAGCAGCACCACAGCCAAGCATTCGGCCTGTTCTTAACAGGCATGTTAATAAACGGGCAATACCCTTGAGAACAACAAAGATATAACGCTAACACACGATTTACAAACATATCTCCCCACCAAGTTCTGTGGGGAAAAAGTATTATCTTTGTGCACTTTGACCTTGTAGAAGCAGCAACATTCAGATACATTATAAGTAAGGGTTTGAACTACTTACACTCCTACATGTAGATTTCCAAAACCATAAAAAGTTTGAAATCCATTAAAACGGAATGTAGAAGATAACAAATGGCCATTAAAGAGCATTAAAACTGTAGCTCATGTTTACTCAGCACTCCCTAAAGGGACTCTGCACCATTCCCTGCTTACATAACCTTCATTCCTGCACAGTGATATCAGGACAAAACAATGCAATGATTTTGTGTCACTCCATCTTCAAAATGATTGTGTCCATTCTCAGATGGATTGAATAACTGGGGAAAAATCTTTTGTTTGCAAGCGTTTTAAACAAACTGTAAAATGATCCAGCACAAATATGCATCCCAGGCCATCTGGGAAACACTATCCCTCACACTATTAAACAGGATCTGTAAATATTGTGAGTCTTGGAACTGGTGGAAAAGCTCATGTCAAACATTTTTTTTGAGCAGAATGAGATGGGGATGGCAGCTGCTTATTTCCTCCCATGTTATATATTCTCTGTGAAAGTCTTCTAATTCCCATTGATTCAAAGTTTGAAACGGCTTAATGCAGCATTAGGAGGGAAAATGCAAGATTAATATTATTTTCAATATGAGGTGAAATGCTACCATAAAATAAACTGTAACTGCACTATTCTAATCACATTATGTAGACAGTCTCCGTCAACATTACTGTGTTCAACTTGGTCCAACACAATGTGGCCTTGGCTTGCAACCCTCAGTAATGGGTACTAACCCCCCCTCATCCTTACTCACAAACTCTCACACATACACACACCACACACAAAACCTTTTCCCTTCAGCCCTTTTAAACTCAGGATATGAGTCCTGAGTGAGAGCAATAAAACCAGTCCAATAAAACAGCCCTGTTTCTACAACTCCTGCAGCGCCTTCTCTTCTCTGCACACATACTGCATGTCTGTATGTCTGTATGTCTATCTATCTATCTATCTATCTATCTATCTATCTATCTATCTATCTATCTATCTATCTATCTATCTATCTATCTATCTATCTATCTATCTATCTATCTATCTATCTATCTATCTATCTATCTATCTATCTATCTATCTATCTATCTATCTATCTGTCTATCTGTCTGTCTGTCTGTCTGTCTGTCTGTCTCCACCCATCCATCCATTGATCATGCTGCAATGATATGATGGTGATACTGAGATTTTAAAAGTAGCATGCAGTATTATACTTTATAAGCTTTATTTTATGAATCCTCATAAGATACAGACTCTCAGCACTCACATATAACGGTGTAATAGCGTTTTTTCCGTCGGTAGATGGCAGACTTGAATGATGAATTCTTGCAGGACTACAGGAGCGCGCCTGGCTTTCCAGGGAGCGCGCAGCAGCACCCCCCCCCCCCCCCCCTCCTGCTTGGATATCCCTCCTCCGTGCGTCGTCTCGTCTCCGTGCCGTGCCCGGGTGAAGAGTTCATGGTGCGGGCTCGTCGGCGGATGATGCGCGGTCCATGCCTAATCTCATTTTGCAGCGCGGTGAGAGCGACATGCTATATTACTGGAATCAAGAGAGGGGACCTAAAGAAAGCAGGCCAATAAACAGAAGTAACGGGCAGCCTCTCATTTATAACTATTAGGAACACTTAACCTTATGGTCAGGTTATGGTTATAGATAAATCCACCAGTCATTTACTGCAACGTTTTATTGAGAGGCTACATACTGAATCATCGATATTAGATTTAAAAAATAACAGATATTTTATTGAGCCTATTTGCATCTTTTAGTGTCCACTGCAACTTATGATGAAATAGACTTAGCTCTCATGTGTACACACACACACACACACACACACACACACACACACACACACACACACACATAGATGTATTGAGTTATTCCACTATTAATGCACTGTTGATCAGACTGTCCTTAAAAACTCTGCAATACCCAGTGCACTTGTTCGCTGGTTCTCCCAAACAAGCTCTGTATCACACACACACACACACACACACACACACACACACACACACACACACACACACACACACACACACACACACACACACACACACTCACATAAAGCGACACATTGTACCATAGTGTCAGAGCCAAACAGGGTTTGCTGTGTCCTTCAATGTAAAGATGCACTTGAATGATAATGGCCAGTAGGGAGCACTCTGTGTTATCATAATGACCTATCTCCTGTGAGTTATATCAGGATTTGTTCATATGAATCATGTTTCTGCATCCCATAGGCCTACATACATTTAAGATGATAGAGTCTGCTTTTTGTGTTGCATCAGAGGTGTTTTGTGGTATGTGGTGCTGTGCAGTGGAAAGAGGCAAAATACTTCAGACAGGAAGTGATCATTGTGTTTGTGGTTTGTTGCCATACATAAGAAAAGGCTATATTTTTGGTTGTAATGTCCTTAAGACATCAAGACTCTTAAAAAATATCATATGTCAGTAGAAATCTTTTGAAGTAAAATAAATTGCATTCTTTGAAAAAAATAAATATTTAGGGTAGGGTGTCCATAGTAATGTAAGTCCAAAAGACTCGAATCACCAAAAATCGGATGTTCCGCCCTCACAATAGATTTAGTTTGTTTTATATAAATATCTTGTAAAATATATATGCATGAAAATGAAGATCCTTTATTGAATGTATATAAAAAAGTCACTGCTTCCTTCCGCATGAATTCTGATAAATCCTTCCACTATCAAATCTGATATATGTAAATCCTCCACTGATAAAATGTGATAACTTGAAATAAAAAATAAAAAATCCTATCTTTAAACAACTTCAACATAATCCGTTTATTTTATAATTACAATGACTGAGGTATAAAAGAGAGAGAAAGGACAGAGTAGAGAGGATGAGCTGTTCCAAATGTCCACCAGTAGTTGGCAGCAGAGGACTAAAGCTGTGGGTCATGGCTTCATCGAGGCACTCACTCACAGCTCTGCTGCTAACATCCTTCTATCTTCATCTCATTTGGCACCTCTTACATGCTACTAAGTTGCATGTATTGCAAATACAACCAAGTAATTAGATAGTACATGTCACACATTATACTGAGAAGGGATTATCATGCTTCGTTAACATTTTAGAAACAATATAAATACAAACATAAGAGGAAACTGTGATGTGGAATGTAGTGATAGCAGAAGGCTGAAAGCATTGCTGATCCAAGAAGTAATACATTTTTTCAAATTGCTTAAATACAAACCTTTATTCCTCTTATTTCTATAACCTATTATTCTTCTGCACTGGTTAAGCTAAGTCTCTCTCACACACACACACACACACACACACACACACACACACACACACACACACACACACACACACACACACACACACACACACACACACTCACGTATACAAAGCAAGAGAATAAGAGAACGAGACATCCACTACAGGCTGCGCTGCATGTGTCACCAGTCTGACCCAGACTGCACTTCCTGCTCACCAGACAACTATTGCCCCGTAGTGACACGCACACACGTACGCACACACACTTACACTTGCACACGCACACACACACACTAGCAAGAGAGCTGACACCAGATGGAGGTGCTGACATAGACAGAGCTGATAACGGGGTTACCCTCATCATTCCCACTTAAACCCATGACTACTATGCACCTCACACACACACACACACACACACACACACACACACACACACACACACACACACACACACACAGACTTACACACACGAGTCAGTGTATTATCTGTGGTCATCAGCCCCTGCGCGCGTCACACTCCTGTCCCCTTATCAGCACCTCTTTGCCCTGAGCTGTATTGCTAATCCTCCTGAGAGAGAAACGGAGACAGTGAGACAGAATGTGTGTGTGTGTGTGTGTGTGTGTGTGTGTGTGTGTGTGTGTGTGTGTGTGTGTGTGTGTGTGTGTGTGTGTGTGTGTGTGTGTGTGTGTGTGTAGAAAGGGGTAAACGTGTGGATGCCAGGCAAAGTGATGGAGGGAGGAAGTGTGGAAAGATAGTGCGGGTGCAGAGGGCAGCAGACAGACACCCAACCTGGCAAGAGAGATGTTGTGAGGGAGGACGGCGAGTGAAACTAGAGAGGATGTGTGGTCTGATTACTGAGGCGACTGTGTCGCCGGCCAGATGTGCTGAACCTCTGTATCTCCCCCTCAGTTCTCCTGCTCTAATTCTGTCTCTATCTGTACTTGGTATTTTCTCACTAACTCCGACTCCTGGCCTTTTGCTCGGCTCAGTATCCTTCCTGCTGCAGGGCCCCTTCTGCCTTCATTCTTTCCAACAGCCGCTCTCACTCATCTGTCGTGTCCTCATCCTCATTTTTTCTAACTATCTCAGACTTTACAGTTAAAGCAAGACATCAGGGAATAGATCATTTATGCCTACTTTTGGGGGTGGATAGTGTTATGTTTCCTGGGCATGTTTTGTGTAAATCTACGTGTACGTTTTTCTTTTTTCCACTTATTTTTTCCCTCTCTCTCACCCCGCTCCTCATCCTCCCGCCTCTCTCTGACCATTTAGCTCTAACAAGTGCTCTCATAGTTAATGAAATTTCCCTGTCTCGGCTCAAATTTCTGCGATTAATCTTACTGTCCCTTCTCCCACTTCTCATCCTCTCACCTCTTAATAACACTGCCCCACTCTCCTCAAAGAAACAAGAATTCCTGCCTTCCTCTCTCATCTCTTCTCTATAATACCCCCCCCCTCGCCCCATTTTAATTTGCTTGTGTGTAATCATATGCACAAAAAGAAAAGGACGATGAGGAGGAAGAAGAGGAGGAGGCGGAGGGCTCGGCCAACATTTGCCTAAGGCTCCGCAGCCTTGATCGATAAGTGGTCTTAGGTTTATCTGATTTTTATCAGCGGGGCCGACAGGGGGGCAGGTCGATGGGCTGTGCCCGCGTCAAGTTGACCTTTTCAGGGACGACGGCGTGAGAGCTCCCCCTGGGACCCCCATGGTCCCCTGTCACCGTCTGACTGGCACAAGTCTGTTGCGCTCAACGACAAAGTCTGCAGAGACGTCTATATCAGCGCCCGGCGCGGCTGACAGGGCCTGGCTGTTGTATTTATAAACTGTCCTTTGGCCGTGACACTTTGCCAATGATCGGGCCTTAATTTATGCAGGCAAATCTCCTCAGTGCAAAAATGAAAGCTAATAGAGTCATTAGCCGCTAATTCGAGCCGGGATACCTTGTATAAATTGGCTTACTTTGTAAAGCCCTCCCCCGATAATACCCTCCCTCCTCCTCACCCCAACACTCTCCCCTGTCTCTCTTTCATCTCTCACCCAGACCACAGCATAACATCATACACACTCTGAGCACACACATTATTTTAGTGCCTAAATTGATGGTGTGTGTTTGTTTAATGGTGTGAGGCAAGATATCTGATGTGTGTGCTTGTGAACGCGTGTGGTGCAGAGCAGAGGTCGTTTCCACCTTTGTATAAGATATACATAGTCAATGTACCAGAGATGTTACACTAAAGAAGTGAGCCTCTGCATGCATGTGTGTCTGCGAGTGCATGTGTGTTGCCACCCTGCTGTCCACGCCCCAGAGCTGTTAGTGCTGATGTGTTATTGTGCCGCCTGATGGCTGATTATGACATTAAATGTTTATGAGCATTGATCAGCGATGGCCCCAAAGTGAGAGCCATTTCATATCCTCACTGTCCACTGCTTAACGGCATACTGATGGATGCATAATAATCTCCAATACGACGGAGACCTGACATGCTGCATTTATACACATGCACACACAAGCACATATTCAAACACATACACAGGCTCACAGACACATACAAAGATTCATAAGTCCATCCTCTTACAGTTATACACAAACATTAGCAGATGCAATGTAACCATTAAATCTTAAGTTACACTTACACTACTTATTGGCCGTTTTCTTTGCTCATTCCGTTTACATCTCTTGTGCTCTTTATAAGCTGGATGGTAAGTGGATACTACATGTTCATCACCAACAACACAGGAATTATAAGGGCAGTAAGACACCACTCTGTCCAGTCCCTTATAGGTTACCTTACCTCATTGGTTTGTCATCACACAGGAAACTTGAATGTGCCTGTACAGCAAAATATCCCCATGAATAACATTCATATTGGACCAGCAATTGGCTCCAACACAGAAATGTAGTGTGCCCTTTATGCAGTGAGGATGGAAAGTGAAAGTGTGAATTTCAGGTTGGTGGATGAGCCTGTAGCATGTCATTAACCTTTTTACTCAATAACTATCTTTCCGTATTCATAGTTGGCTAACCCTAACCCTAACCTTAACCATTGTTTGTTTTCCATAATAATGACCTAACCTTAATTATACTGTACTGGCCATGCAAAACTATTTTTCAGAAAGTTAGGATTTTATTGATTTTGGCATTGGATGTAAATAATTATTCAGCAGAATCAGTGTTCTTGTTTGACAATAGGGTTAACCTACATCAATCTTTTCTGTTTTCTACAGTGGTGTGTCTTCCCCTGAATACAGTACATTTCGAAGTGTATGTTCCATGTTGAATAGGTCTAAACATTAACTACACAAGACAGACAGGCATGGACTTGAGTATCTCTAACAGCCTTACCAGGACAATTAATCTAACTCCTGCATACTGTATGCAGAAATGCAAGAAATAGCATTCAGATAGTGTCATTATTTTCTTCTAGCGATTGTGGCCAGTGGTAGAATACTGTGGGAGCACTGGGCAGCTCCCAGGTGTGGGTATGTCTAAGTGTAGCACTGTGAAACAAGAAATAGCTGCATGCATATTCAGCAAAGTCCTTGCAGGATTAAAAAGAAAGTTTAAAAAAAAAAAGAAAAATCTGATTATGACTTTTATTATTAGTCAATGAAATGTTTCAGTAAAGACAGGGAAGGTGCTGAAAATATGTTGCATGAATTTGGATGAGCAGACTTGCAGTCATAGTTGCTGTGCATCATTAGCAGAATGTGCTGCTGTGGTACCCAATAAATTTAAGATGGCTACCAAGCTGGCCCGAACAACCACTATATAAGCCTATTTATGATGTGAGTTATTGGAAATTTGAACAAGCTTTCCATTTGAGTTAGTGTGAAGTTAAAGCTTTACTGCCAGGTATGACATATGCAGAAGCTCATGGGGGAAGACCACGCCAGCGTTTTAAAGGAAGATCCAAAATTCCTGCATGTTTTCTCTGGAAAAGCTTACAATCCTGACAGCAGGTCCAGGAAATATCACACACACCCGTTAACAGCAGGCAGCAGATGGAAAAGGCCACGTGGAATCACAAAATCTATTTCCAGAAGCGTTGGAAGACACATATGGGAATAGGATCACAGACTTAACTCTTCATTAAGATAGTTAATCATCTATATTATTAACAATATAAAAAACTGAAACAATTGTGTTTTTGGCTCAAACTGGAGAGCTCATGAGACGGGCCGCCCAGATGTTCATTAATCTGATCATTTTAATAACAAATCATCCCAAAACTTGGAAGCCACTTTGGCTCTGTAATGTGAAGGAATGTGCTTTCCGTTGGTGGAAAACGTCCCAGATACGTGCTGAAAAGAGGAAATGATTTACTTATTTGGCTGAGGCGGGAATGAAAGATACTCGATGCCTTTGATCTGATCTGTAAACATGAGCAACACTGACTGTGAATCAAAAGCAGAACACAGCTCACCTCATTGCACCCCCTAATTTGAATATGCAATCAAACTTTTCTCTGACTTCAAGGATTGAGAAATAAATAATTAAGTCAATCCAATTACCTAATTAATTATTTCATTAATCATGTGCTCACACATTTCCTTCCCCTCCATTCGTCATGCGGCTCAATGGCTTCATTACGGATCAATGTGGAGCCGTCCACATCAAGAGTCGCACTGTCATCGTCAAGATTAATCAAGATGTTGCCTGCATGCAGAATGGGCCTTGGAGCCGTTGCTATGGTAACCAGCATGTTACACTGGGGGCAATCTGAAAGTGTGAGAGATGACACAGTAATTGAATGTTTGCAGGAACTAACTTGTGTTTTGAACTGAACAAAATGCAAGTTTTTCTTTGAATCCTTTCATCTTTCTACTCGGTCAGTAGTAACAAAGGATGCCACACAAGTAAGGCACACTGAAAATAAGGTTTTTTGTTATATATGTTAAAGTTGTCTTAACATCCCAACAGCAATTTAATAACTCAAAGCTCAGGAAAAATATAAAGAAGATTTGATACCGGCCTGCCTATCTACCAACATGGGCAACCTCTGCTTGTGCAAAAATTACTCGTCAACAGAGACTTCCACAGGCTGCTATGTTGACAGCTGTGACAGCTGTTGACAGCTGTGTACTAGCAATAGCCATGTTCGTTGTTAACAGTTATTGTGATCATTTTGGTGTAGGGCTTTCCTCGCTAGATTTAGGGACTTTTGGAGCTACTGCTGCTAGCTACTTGCATTATAAAAGAGTTGGCAACACAGAGCAACTGTTAAGAGAAAATAGTAGAATAATAGCAAAAAATAATTCAAAAAGTTTTTGCAGCCAAAGAAAAGCTAATAGCACAATCCAAAGTAGAAATAAAATCTGAAAGAGGGTGAGCTGGCTGCAACACATATTTTCAACTAAAACTTGTGGTGAGCAAACAGTTCCAAGATTGCAAAATCATCAAGTAGATGAAGTAGAAATACCAGAGTATGTGAACACATGGATGAGGCACTATAAGGAATATCACAGTTACAAGTGAACATGCTGTTAGTGAAGACTGTCCTTCCAAAATGACTTATGTTTACCCTCAAGTGACAAAGCCCTGGAGCGGCTTTAGTAATTATGAAGGGAACAAAGGAGGAATAAGGTGACTTTATTGTAGAGCGACACATTCTGTGTAGTTCAACAAAACACCAGATTCTAACACGGGAGACAGCAGTAAACGTTTTTTTTGCATGTCCACAATTGTTGCCTAACCACGTACTTCTAATTGCTCCCATGATGACAAATGTCCCTTAACCTTTGCAAAGTAGTTATTTTAACTGAAGCCACAATGTTTTGTTTTTTTAAAAACACCATTGTTCACTAAACCATAGATCATTTTTATGTCTAAACTTAATGAAACCTTAACCATATTGTCACATCATGAAACTTTATTTTCTTATTTTTCAATAATGATTTATAGTAGTTTTGTTGTCCTGCAGATAGGGACGTCAGATCAGACAAAAGACAACACTTCATGTGTCACTCTTGAGTGCAAAGACTAACAATGTGGTTTACATTGTTTTCACAGGAAACATCTTCTTGCAATGATAGTTGAATATGATTCATTTTTTAAGGTTTGAAAATTGAATGGACATTTTAAACCCTTTATTTTGTTGTTATGTCATGTTAGCTAGGTAAAGAGCTACATGCATTTTGGGAATTTTAATCCAACACACATTGAAGCAAGCCACATTGTTTCCCTGCTGGTAGCTAGGAAAGTATTTTTAGGTATTCTGTCATCAGTACAATACTTAAACAACGCTTGTTTCTGTGGCTTAAGATTACTCAAAAGTCTGTGATGCTGTGGTTTTGTTTGTTTAAATTAAACCATTTGCCTTTAATACTACATTTGTGTCAGCTTCCACTGTACACTACAGAAGCAAACATACAGTAATGATCCTTGAAGTACACAGCCTCTGGAGTAGCACCTAGCTTTACTTTGATACAAAAAACAGTTGATACAGTTGTCAAGCCTGTCGACATTTCAAAGTCATAGGTCTAACTATTTTACAATGTGCTGACTGAGTAGGCAATGGGCATGTCTGAAGTTTGACCAGACTGATAGGAAATTGATTGCTTGACTAAAATTTGGAAGGATTCTTTAAATTAATAAATGTATTTTGTGGACCAGCCCTGCTTCTCGGTACATTTGAAAGCAGAGCAAAGACGAACAGACCATGAACAGTTCCAGCAGACACAAAATAAAGGAATGAGTGAGTAGATGAAAGTCAAACTGGTCCTACTGCTTCAGAGGTCTTTGCTATCTTGCATGTAATAGCGAAGGCTGTTTGTGCATTATTGTGCGTGTGCATTCACCTCTGCATAATTGTGTGTTTCAATCTGCAAGTGTTTGTGTGTCTCAGAGTGTAGACAAGAACAAACACAGGAGCTGCAAGACGAGAGAATAGACGACAGAGTAGCGGAGGGAGGGAGAGATCTTCCCTTTTCAAGTCTAAATTCCTCGTTTATTTGTTTGATTAATTTGCACGACGGCATGCTGTAACCCCGTTCTGTCACAAGCCTCCTTCAATGGGGTTTATTTTAGCAGGGCGGTAAGTGGCCCCATAATGTCACCGTAATACTGGGTCAGGCTTTTCCGAATGGAGGGATGGGTCTAGGGGGGGGAAAGAGAGAACAAGGGATGAGAATATGCGTGATGGGAAGTGGAGGAGGAAAACGTCCCTCGTTCATCTTCTCAAAGTGAGTGTTAAAATAACACCTGGCCTGACTGGATTCACTGTGGGTGTGCTGGAAGGATCTGCACAGCAGGCTAACAAGAACTGTCAGTGGAGATGTGCACACAGTCACTGAGAGAGAGGCTAAAGCCGATGCTCCATCTTAAAAGTGAGAATTCATATTGCTCACACACATGTGAGGGACGCGAACCTGCAAGCCTTCATCTGTCAATATCCTCGAAGGTTAAAACCTCTAGGTGAGGATGCAAATGGTTGAAAATGTACCATTTCACAGGGTTGTGTGTGTGTGTGTGTGTGTGTGTGTGTGTGTGTGTGTGTGTGTGTGTGTGTGTGTGTGTGTGTGTGTGTGTGTGTGTGTGTGTGTGTGTCTCTGAGGTAGACGGTAAAGTTTAGAGGGATAGAAGGAGAGACATCTTGCATATTCAACGCTCTGTCGCCTGGCTGTCATCGGCCAACTGAGCAGCGAGGAGATAGGGAACTAGTCAAATTACCGGCCGTGCTCGATTCTGTCTGTCTCACTGACAAGTCTGTCAGAGATGGGATTTAATCTCTTAATAACGAACAGGGCTGGGGAATGTTTTTCCTTTCATCTCGTCCTCCTCCTCTCACTCTTTTCCCTTTGACTGTCTTCTGATCACATCTGGTCATGTCGACAAATCACGCGCATCTCCTAAAGAGAAATATCCATGTCTGAATATCTTATATTCCCCTCCCTCTTCCTCTGTATCTCTCCATCCCTCCGTCTCTCCATCTCTAATACAAGCTGTCGTGCTAGATCATGATTGATCAGGGCCTTAGTGGCCAACGCCAGCTCTCCCTCTCCCCGCTGCGGAAATGAATGGGGATCAGATGCGCTCCGGCTATGAAGTTGGACGCTGAGTTATTGGTGACTCGAGTTCGAGGGAGGAAGAGGAGGGATAAAAATGAGTAGGAGGCAGATGAAACAAGATGAAAATCTACTCTGAGATGTATCCTCTCTTAGAAGTTTTGTGATTTCCGGGAGGACTTACGAAAGACATGAATTCTCAATACCAATTCCTCCAGCCTGTGATATGAGAACAACATGTACTCCTATCCCTCTGCGTTTTTGTTTCTGCTTACTTTTGCACATGATTCAGATGATAGTCACTGCTTTGTAGATGCAATTTTAATAATGGTGATCAAATTATGCAGTATCGTAAATATTTCCGGTGTCCGAGTAACCGTACAACTATGCATAAAATGTAAGTGCATACATATTTTCTTTTTGTATATAATGACAACTGCTACAGAGTGCACCAGTATTATTTGCTGACAACATGACCAGCGTGGCTTTGGTACTACTCACTGATATGACTATTAAGATCTCACTCTCCATCAAACAAAGCCCTTGTCGGGTCTTCTAACAGGATCTGAAACCCCATTTTTGATGTTGATCACCCTCACTCAGGAACAGATTTAAACATTTCACACATGGTTAGATGACGCTCACATGTTCTACAGACTAGTTTGTTTGAATAGTAATGGATTATCAAAACTGGCTTCACAAACTGGTTATAATGTGTCTTTGTGTGAAACTTCTCTGCTTTGATATAAACATGTGAGTGAGGGAATAAAGTAGATCAGCCATTCTTAGCAAGTCAACGAAAATGTAAAGCCAAGTCAACTCAACACCACTGCATGGTGTTTGCTTGACTAAATTTTGCTTTTGTATCTACAGCCATTGATTCTTTCTGTTATGATAGAACCGACGGGGCAATGAAAACGAGTAGTCAGATGATTTTACAGATTATGAACAAGCAGACAGATTATCTAAAACACTTTATTTGGTGAAATAAAAAGCGAGCACAACTTGACTTTGTGAGTTTGCACAACTAAGGCAAGTAAGGTTTAAGTTTTACTGGGAAGTCGCGCTGTAAACTGAGATGGATGTTAGTGTAACCTCACCATTAACCTTTGTTTGCTCTGCAAAATAAATTGTAACCCACAGGTTTGATTGCATTGTGTCCGTTGCTCTATTGGACATATTTTTAGTGCTATGTACCAAGATGTCAGCATTTACTTTAGTTAGTACAGTGATATCATAACCAACAATACAACTAATGAAGAGAGCAGTGGAAATATGACTCATGTTTAACTAAATCCTAGTTGTCCTAGAAACCAATTTGTCGGACTGATTTTGGTGATTAAGGCATGACTAGTAATTGCCCATATCAGGCAGAGGTTTGTTATATAATAAATATATATTTTTATCGCTAGCTGATGACAAAAAAAATTCTCAAACTGTATTTTTCCAGCCCCTCCCTCTCCTACCTGCTGGTAGTGAACTCAGTATGTCACTGGTCCCGTCGTCCCAGAGCTTAAGCACGAATGGTCCACACCTCTCCCCCTCAGGTTTGCAGCCCCCGCTCCCCCCCTCCATTCCGTATGGCAGTCACTATGGCGACAGTTGTAACTCTGGTGATTAATGCCCCAGGAAATGAAAGTGTTGCCAGGGACGATGTGGGAACATTGTAACTTCCTGTTTTCCGCGGGGGCTGGAATGCTTTGGTGTCCGACATCGAGCCTTTAGCTAATTAGCTAAATCAGCTCGCTGGGGCTTAATTAGAAGCAGCTCGCAGACACACCCGTGTCCAGGGGCTCTTTAATTACCCTCAGGTTCATTAGGAGAGAAGGGCCTCGAGCTCTAATTAACAGGCTCTGTGCACTTAAAGGTGTGTGTGTGTGTGTGTGTGTGTGTGTGTGTGTGTGTGTGTGTGTGTGTGTGTGTGTGTGTGTGTGTGTGTGTGTGTGTGTGTGTGTGTGTGTGTGTGTGTGTTCTTATGATATGTGTGTATGAAAGCGAGTTTGTCCCCCATATGATGCTAAAATTAAAAGACTCACTAAACAGTGCTGCAAATATGGTAAACAGATCACAACTTTTCATTTAGACTCAGGAGGGCAGAGAATGGGAAATGTGGAGATTGGATGAGAGATCGTGATAGAGATTTCTGTAGCCAGTGAGTGACGCCTTTGGAGAGGAGTAGAAAGGGGACGGAGCAGCAGAGTGAAGGAGTGTAACAGAGTGTGTGAGAGAGAGGAAGTGATGAAGATGGAAGGAGAGAGATGGTGCCAGTCTTGTGTAAAGGAGGAGTGTGTTATCTGTCGTTTCATGGCGGTTGTCAGCCAAAGAGGCCAAATGCCTTCATGTTGTCTCTCCATGGACAAACAGCAGTAATTGGAGAGACAGGGTGATGGAGTGACGACACACTCACACACCACAGTGCACAACATTATACACAAAGAGATCTGCAAAAGCATCTGTTCACATCATCTGTTTGTGATGGCCAAAAATACACTCAATAAAAAAAATACTTAAAGGCTTGGAATTGGTATTTTTACAACAGAAAATCCTTTTGAATAGTCGGTTTGACAGTGAACATTTAAGTGATAAAATTCACAATGTTTCTGTTCAGTTCAACTGTCCTCCTCTGTTGTTCTCACAGCAGACATTTTGGCATGTCATAGCAGGAGGAAAAGCACAAGTGTTATTATCAATAACATATATGACTGCACTCCATTTTGGTGAGGATGCTGGTGTTGAACATGCCTTACTGGTGCTCTTAATGTAACAGAGCCATCATTAACAACATTTGTATCAAAATGTCTGCTGTGACAAAGGTCTGTTACAGTATCCAAGATGGGACGGAAGAGGCAATTGTTGAGTCTTTGGACTAACACTACACTAAACCGGCTAAATCTGAAAACACAGTTTACATGACGAAATTACTTGCATCCCCAGTGATATTTTCAGGTAATTTTTTGTGAATATCTTAGTCCACAGTGAAAATTTGAAAATGATTGTCTTTTTTCTGATTTCGATCAGCAAACAACTAAAATGAGCACTGTCTGGTTACTCTGCTGAGCCTGCCCCATACTCTCCATGATAACTTCTATGCTGTTGTAATAACTGAACTCTTTTGATTTTGTTGTCCTCATTGACATATTTCATTGTATCTGATTTCAGACAACTAAACAAGCATACAATAGAGTTGCAATTACAGCTCAACACTACATGTTAACAAAGGCAAACAGTGATACCTGGGCTGCTCCATTACGACATTAAAGAAATCATAATTTTATGATTGCACAGTGGTTTGACAAAATAAACATAACCGGTTACTGACCACAGTCTTGTGATGATCACAGATAGAGCTAGAGGCAACAGAAAGTTGTCTCGCCAAAAGTTCGGTTTTGCTAATCCACACTAAAAAACGAGGCTTGGGTTTCAGGTTTTTCAGATGTTTTTGAAAAGCTCACTTCTCCTGCGTAATGTAAATGCAATGTCTCTTTTGTGTTGACAAAAGTACAATGTGCAGGATTTAGGGGGATCTATTTGAATTATATTTTCTATAGTGTAAATTACCTGAAAATAAGTTATATTTTTGTTACTTAGAATGAGCCGTTTAAATCTAGATACAAAGTGGGTCTTCTTTACAGAGCCGGCTGCCATGTTTCTACATGAGCCCAAAACAAACAACTGGCCAAACACTGGCTCTAGTGAGAGCTTTTCACGTTTATGTTTCTGTAGCTCTCCAACACGCTTGGAAAGGAAGGATTGAGCAAAGGGGTATTCAGTTGTTTGCAATCTGCACCTCACTGCTAGATGCCATTCAGTCCTACACACTACTCCTTTAAACCAAACTTTTCATGGATTTGCTCAAAGTTTCACCTTGAATCTCTGATTATTGAAGCCCTTGCTGTCAGTATCTCAAGGATGTGTTGGCTGACTCCCAGTAACTGTCAATTCTACACTTTTTTTGGTGGCTAAATGGAAAATGCACCACTGGATTTACTGGCCGAGGTAGCAACAGTAACCAAGGGTGGGTGTACAAATAGTGGTTTTAACCAGTGGTGGGAGAACCACATTGGTGCATTGTCGATTGTTTGCACTCAAGATTTTACCTTAAACATAAATGCATTACTTCCATGTCCTGCAATTTTCTTCTCATAGCTCCAAACTACAGCAGAAGCAGCATATTTATCAATTTATTGGTGAAGTGACAATTATGAAAGAAACACTTTTTTGGTGCGAGTTTGGGTCACTAATGGAATATATTGTAAATGTTTGGATTAAAGGGGGCCAGAGAAGATAGATTTTCATTAAATAATTCCTTTAACAACGATTAGTGTTTTGTTAGTGCTGGGTGAAAACTTTGTCAAACTTCAACATCATATCATTTGACACGGTGTTGTGTGTGTATGATGTATCCACTACTTTTTGTGCTCTTCAAAAAGTGCTGTGCCATACTGTGTCAGGCCTGGGTGAGACAGGCTTGGTATGGATTCATTGATTGACAAGATGACTGGAAGCTGCCAGGCTTGAAGCATTGAGTTGGTTCAGTCGATTTGTCCTTGGCTGACAGAGAGGACTGTGATGACACACACAAAGAGCGCGCTATCAAAACACAGAGTCAGGGTAATAGAGTACAGCGACACCGAAAGTGACGGGAATGCATACACGGCAGGGCGAGGTCAGAGGTTTGATGATGATGATGATGATGATGATGATGGTGATGAGGGTCAAGTTACAAACAATGATTTTGTTGTTGTTAGTATTGATGATGCTAATGTAGATGTAGATGTTGATCATTGTTATTATGACGTTTCAGAGTTTCTGCTTCCAGTTATGTTCATTCAGTCATGGTTGGCCAATGACATTCATGCAATGAGGTATTCAGATTTTAGGCTATATTTTCCAAAAAGAGAGCATCTGTATTGGATTGGTTAAGGTATTGTGAGACAAAAAGTTGGATCAGTTGGGTCAACTCCTGACAAAGTTAATGGAAATGAAGGGGATGTTGTGATAATGATGACGGTTGTGACGTTAATGATGATTATTGATCAGGAGGAACATGAAATCGCTGATCATTTTGATAATGATTATCATGGTTTTAAAACAGGATTTGGGTGTAAATGGTCTCAATCACAGTGATCTAAAAGTTGAAGATAATGAAGATGTTGAGGTGTTAAGGATGAAGATGATGATGATAAAGTTGCTGCTGTTGTTGATTTGTGTTGATGATGATTATGTGTCCGTTATGTAGATATTGAGTTGATGACGATATTGTGTTAATCATGGATATTGACTCTAATTATAATGATGATTATACATTTTAAAATGATTTTGATGACAACAAAAATAACAATGCTGTTGAGGACTGATGTGCTCTCTGGTACTAGGATCCACATGATCTTTGCGAAGAGTAATAATCATATATTTGATGGTAACTCTATTATACAGCTATTGTGTGATCTAACAGATCCTTGGAGTGCAAGTGATCACACACACACACACACACACACACACACACACACACACACACACGCACACACACACACACACACACAGAGAGCGCACCGTTGCAGCCTGACAGTCCTCCCTCTCCTTCCGACTGTAGAGAACGCACCTTCAGCCATTCATCAGTGTCACCCTGTCGCCGTCGGTTACGGCCCGGGGCCCGTCGCGTCTTCATTACGGTCCGAATAAATCTGAAATAAAACCACAGATGATTTATTAGCTTCCGATGGCGTCGCGCTGGTTAGCATGGTCTGCCGCCACTCGGGCCTAGAGAGGCAGTCCTCAGGCTTGAGCAGCAGAAATCCGATGTGACAGGGAGACGTTGGTGTGATGATATCAGTCTGTGATCACAAGTTCTGCCTGATGAGAGGAGGAGGGCATCCGGGAAACTGTCAAACACCAGCAGCGTTTATTTGCTGCATGTATGTGGGATATTTTGTCAGTAATGCTCAGACCACAAGGTGCCTTTCAGAGAAAAGCACAGAGCTTCAAATATCTTTGATTTGCTCTGCTTGTTGGATTTTATTCCAAATCCTAGAAATCTCTTTTTTTGTATCTTGTTAAACTGTATATTCCGTGTTTGATTTAATGCATTAATTAAACAGAGAAACATAACGAGGGGGATCAAGATTACATTAATAATACGGTATCTTGACAAATGATCATTAAGTGATGTTTAACAGAATTTTACCCAAAAATGTTCATATATATGAATAAACAAACCTCAAATGGGAAACGGATGTAATGAAATCTGAAAAATGGCTGATTTTCACAACTACTAAATAATTATTTTACAACAACAATCCCTCAAACAGAAACTCATAATCCCCAAATTTCAATCCAAAATGTTTCCTCACATTACTTCACAGATGGTTCACTGTCATATCCATCTAATATCGTTTTCTGTTTTCTTCATTTGACATTAGCAAAGAGAACAACAAAAGCCCAGCATATAGACAGGGGGTGCATAGGGTCAGACAGACAATGACAAAGTCAGACAATGCCACAGTTTTGAATACGTTGAGATGAATGTCACATAATCTCTTTCTCTGTCCTTTATTGTTGCGTTTGTTCAGCTAAAAGACAAAAGGTTAGAATTTAATCTGATATTTGTGTTGTGCGCAGTGGAGCTTCTAACCCTGGATCAGTCCCAGAATGGCCATTTCAGCTGCGGCCACTCCAGATGACAGAGCTCCAGCTGACTCCAGGCCAGTTCAGCGGGGAGAGGCACAGCTGAGACCTGCAGGTGTCACATTGTCCTGGTTGTCACTAACCCAATTACACCTGGATCGCCAGGGAGACGCTCGCTCCGGCGTGCGAAGTGAGAGCACAGTCACACACAAACCACACACACACACACACACACACACACACACACACACACACACACACACACACACTGAAACAGGTAAGACATGCACATGCAAACATAATAATAAGACATGAGAAAAGCATTAATGTGTAATGTGGGGGAAAGATGAGGTAAGCCGAAAAACTGACATCAAGGAAATTAATTTCTTATAGGCTACTTGTCGTTAATTAATTATGCGTTAGAAAGGGCAAATAGAGACGTTAAAGGAAAAGTGGATTTTCTACACCCTTCCACTCTCCTCTATATATCTCCGTACCTCCTTTTCTTCATTGTTCTTTTTCTTTCGCCTATTGCTCTTTTACCTTCAGCTACAACCAATCCTTCTGGCAGTCACTCTCCTCCACTCGCTGGTCTAATGGTGTGTGTGTGTGTGTGTGTGTGTGTGTGTGTGTGTGTGTGTGTGTGTGTGTGTGTGTGTGTGTGTGTGTGTGTGTGTGTGTGTGTGTGTGTGTGTGTGTGTTGCGTGTGTGCTCTAATGGTGTTTAATGCCCAGACTAATGGTTTCAGCAGGGAATCCTTGTGCAGAGCTTGAGTCCAGGCCTGGGCTGATCGCTGGCAGGACCATTCCTCATCCTGATACCGCATGGAGGTGAGAGCCAGGGGAACGCACACACACACATTGATGCACACACACACATTGATGCACACACACACACACACTCTCACACAAAAACTGTCTCTGCTTCTCACTAGCTTGCCTGCTCACACTCATAGATTCTCTTCCTTTGTTTCCCATTGACTCTTATCCTGCATCTCTCGCTTCCTAACACTCTTTTTCCTTATCTTCCTCACAGTATCAAATCGCTCAATCTGTCCTGTGTTAAAGGGGTTTGGTTATATTTTATATATGTTTTCTTTTTGTCAACAATTGCCATGAAAACATCAAATCCAACATTATATGTATCCTTCTAACAAGTACCATCTGTGTAGCTAAAGCCTGATATAGCTTATCCCTCTCTGCTATAAATCTCATCACAGTTCATCACGTCATTAAGATTAACATGGGCACTGTAGTTTATTATATTTGTATTTTTTTTCACTCACAGCACCATAAGTAACAAGCTAATGGCCAATATGTATTCATTCGCAGCTGGAAATGGACCCCAGCCAATACACTATTAACTCCTGTTTGCTAAAAACTACAATGCCCAGCAGTTTAGAATTTATTTAGTTTTTGTTTAAGATGAATCTATGTATTTGTTGCAGATATCTATGAATTTACATTTTCCAATTAAACCATAAGCCCGGGGATGAGCGCCACTGACCAAATGGTGGATGTTGGTCTTTAGATGACATTTCTTTACAATAGGAAAAATATAGAATGACGGCAGCCATCCTTTAGATTATTGTTTGCAATAATCAATATTCTGATGTTTATAATTATTCATATTGATTACTTTTGCGGTTTTGCTCTTACAATAACAGCACTAACAATAATTCATATAAAAAGACATAACTTCATGATGTGCACACAAGTGCTGAAAACTACAGAAGTGTCCTGGATGAAAAAAACTAACAACAAAACAAAATGTTCCCAAATACAATTCCTGGTATTTTAGCTGACGGTATAATATACAAGGCACAAAAGGGCAGTTGCTTTGCCTCAAGGTTGCTTGCCTTTAGGATTAAGGGTTGCTTTGGACCTCAGGGACCTGAATCACATGGACTTTACTGGCAGGTGGAGAGGGCTAAAGATCCTTTTAGATACTGGAACTGAAGTACAGAATAAGCTTTTTGCTTGGCAGCAAAGTGTATGTGTGTGTGTGTGTGTTTTGGGGACTCGCATGCAAGGATGCATTTACTGTATGTGTGATTCTTTGTGTGTGCATGAGGGAGTTAAGATAAGTTTTGGGAGGAGCAGAATTACATCAGGAGAAAGGATCAGTGTTGCTGGTTTATATAAAAGGAGTGGAGGGGTCATAGCTTGTGGGAAAGAGGAAAAAAACAGCAAGGCTAAAGGTGATAAGATCGAAACAGTGAGGCTTTAGTTAATATGAAGCTGTGGGTTGCACAGAATGACTTGAAAAGGAAAGGTTAGGGGAGAGGAGAAAGATGAGGGAGTGCAGAGGTGGGGAGTGCAAAGTGGTAAAGGCAAGATATACGGTGGTGCCTGAGTTGGGGGAATAGAGTGCGGGGTCGAGCTAAGATAAAACAGGAGGCAGAGGAGTACAAAGGAGGCAAGACTGGTGAGGAAGCAAAAAGGAAAAGGTAAGGTGTGTGTTGTTGGTTGTGTGAGAAAGGGGCTGAAGTTAGGAAGTGAGGGGAAAGCAGGGGGTATTTGGGTGCGTGTAAAGGGGTGTAGGCGGTATGGGGTATGCTGGAGCAGGGCAGTGGGGCTAGGGGGGTGTGTCAGTACAGATGCTCTGTGACCGGGTGTCACAACTCGGGCCAGGAAGCTGAATCCGACGATTAATCACCCGGCCCCTCCGCTTGTAATCAAACGGGCTCTGGCCATGATGTATGAGCCATGTCACAATTACTGACTCACACACTTGCACACTTGCGCACACACACACTGCACTCAGAGTTGATCATGTGCACACGTGCATTCACACATGTATGAGGTATGAATACACACACACACATGGCAGGCTGAACCACCTCTGGGGGCTCACTAGGATTATGGCTGTCTTCCAGGAGGCCACTGGGGCAGACTTCAAAGACACAAACATAAACATCCTACAAAGCCAACACATTATAATCTTAGTCAGCAACACGAGTGTAGCAGAGGAGAGAATGTCAGTGTGGGGAAAGACGAGGAGGAGAAAGAAGTAGAAAGTGAGTCAGTGGGAGTTCAGGACTAATGAGGAAGACAGATATACTGAATAATGGGGAGTGGAAGAACAGACAGATGAAAAGATTGGAGAAGTAAGGCAGACTGAAAGTTGGAGTGAGTGGGAGAGAGGCTGTAAATGAACGAATCAGGGAAGCGATAATGAGGGAGAGAGAGAGAGAGAGGGAGGGAGGGAGAGAGAGAGAGAGGGAGGGAGGGAGGGAGGGAGGAAGTGAGGGCCGAGCAGGGGATGAAGAGGTGAATCCGTAGGGATGAGGGTAAAGCTCTTGGTCAGCGGTTTCCACGGCGATGGTGGACAGGCCAGCTGACAGGATGAATAATTTAGGACGAGGTGTGGACATCGATCCCACAATGCACTTCTGCCTGACCACATTGTCCCAAGCACATATTCTCAGACACACTCGGATTTACGCACACACACAACGCAGACACAAATCATCCTCAGCAGTTCCTTAGATCAGAGCTGACCTCTATCAAGCCTTCATCCAGACAAATGATTACACTGTTACACACCTTGCATTAGTTACATCAGTTTCTGAATATTTTTGATTTATTTGAAAAGGTGATTTTGATTTACTTTTCCTTTTATATTTGATGGGAAAAAATTTATGAAATCCAGAAAGTAAGAGTCATTGAGTCAAAAATCCCCATCAAGATATAGATGTCTAGGACAGAAAACAGATATAACTACTTGCGCACACACACACACACACACACGCAAACACACACACACACACACTCACACAATCTATTTTTTGTCCCCGCGCTGACAGACACTGATGGCTTTGAATGCTGCTGGCTTTCAGTAGCCTCCTCTGCGCAAAGTCCTTCCTGTTTGGTCCACTGACTTCCTGTCTACTGCAACCCGATACTTCCTGGTTGAGTCAAATGTCTTTGACCCCACCGGCCTGCCGTCCAAACCAAACATAGCCACTTCCCCTTCACTTCTCCTGTAGGAAAGAAGAAATGGACACGTAGAGGCAGCAAAATTTTGGATGCTTCATTTACTTGCAAAATTTCTCACCGAGCAAATCTGCACAATCAAATGGCTAATCTTAATATTTTATGAGTTTATTACTTTGCCGAGCTTGATATTAAACATCGGATATGATGAACATCCACTTAAATTGCAGTCTTACATTTTTTTTGCAACATTCCCTCAGCCTCTGGCACAACACAAGACCATTTTTTAACCCTGTGGAACAATGTTTCTCCCAAATCTCTCCGGCTTTGCAGGCACCTCTCCTCTTCATTCATCACACAGCCTGAACGAGTGACCGGGGAATGACCTCACTTGCACGCAACACACACACACACACACACACACACACACACACACACACACACACACACACACACACACACACACACACACACACACACACACACATTGTAAACACACACATACACACAATCTCATACACACACAAATCCACAAACACGGTATCAACTCACACAAAAGCAGGATTCATTCATCACAAACGATGGATACCTTGGAACATATGCTCAAACACGCGCGTGCCTACATACACACATGCATACACACACCTAAATGCGCGCACACTCACACGTAGCGGTTTCTATCACATCCGTTACAGATGGGTTCTCCTCCTCCTCAGTCCTAAATGAATATAAATATGTCTGTTTGACATCATTCATCTGCCAGGGAGGAACACATTTACCGCGTCCAGCCAAAAGAGGCAGTGTTACTCTCTGCTCCGCTGGGCTGGGATGCATGTGGAAAAGGCGAACTGAAGAGAAAGGGGAAAGGAGAATAGGAGCAGGGATGAAAACAAGAGCAGAACTAAGGATGATCCAAGGTCATCTAATAAGGTTGATGCAAACCAGCAAATTTGGCTATATACTTTATAAAGTTTTTCTTTTTCTTTCTTTCAGACGCACACACATGCAGAAAAACAAACAAACAATATTCCCTCTTTTTTTTAAAATACGGTTTATTCTGCCTCTGCCTCCCCCCTAATCAAATCTGATCCTATCTCTCCCCTCTTGACAGGTTGCATTCACAATAAAGCATTTGAAAGCCCATTAGCTCTACTTTCCAGCGGCTTAAAGCCAACAGCAATCCGATATCATCAGTAACAGTCCATGAGAAAATGACGGCCAGACGACAAGTGAGATGTGGACGGACTAAAGGAGCTGAGCGGAGGAAGAGATATCGTTGATGGGAACAAATTGAAACAAAATGGCGGGTGATATGCCGCGGGGAGATGCTTAGGGAGATGTCACACGGGCCAGTGGCGAGAATTTTACAGAAGAAGGCGTATCATTGTGGGGTGTCTAAGATAATGATCGTTGGGAGCTGATGTTTTGGAATCAAAAAAAGAAAGCAATACACCTGTTTAGAGTCGCTTTCCATCAGTTGCAAAGATCTTTAAGCTCATGAAAAGATTATCATCTTTGATAAAGATTAAAGTTCACCAGACATAACCTGTGTCCTCAGTCACCACGTCTTCATAATGTAGTGCTCACCAAGCCCTGAGGGAGGCGACAGTGGTTTCAAAGTAAGCCGGCTCCTGCTGCAATCTGTGCTCCATATGTCATTAAGCCCATTAGGGAAACACTAGGTTAACATTACAGCTAGAGTACCAGCCTTTGCTATGGGAGAAGACGCCGGTCGACATAAAAGCGGTGTCTCACTTTGTCTCCCTTCCTCTCTTTTTCTGGCCGCCTTTACTAACAAGCTATTGTCGTTTTCTCACCACTACGCTCTCTGAACTGCATCCTCCATTTCCTTGCCTTGAGTCATTTCTCTTTCACTCAGCCCTTTTTATGCTTCTCCCCATTTCACCTTCACTGGCCGTACAATGCACTACTGGGGGCAGTAGAAGAAAAGATGTCGGCTTTTTGGAAATCATTTAGGCAGCATCGTCTGTCAGCATGGAGTAATGACAGGCCATGTATATGTCCTTCCTCTTGCTGTCCTAGAAAACTTGCTAGTTCTCTGAATTCACTGTATAAATCTATATGAACAGAAACATTAGAAGTGTCCTAAAAAGAGATATAGTTAGTTGTAGAATTTTTTGGCTAAGGTGACATAACTTGTCTTTGTTTGGCCGAAAAATGACCAATCACAGTGTTCTTTTCCAGGAAAGCAGGAAACCTGTATGGCATGTTCACCTAGAGGTCAGGTGGAGGTCAGGGTGGAGTGTCATGCCTCCACTCAACTCCCCCTCCTTCCCTCCCTCCTCCTCCTTCCCCATTCCTGTGACAAAGAGAGCCAGTTTGGTTGCCAGGGAAACAGGCTTTTTCCATGGCGTTGCTGGAACACGTGGGAAGGGCAGGGCGGCTTTGTTTCGCCCTGTGATGAAGGATTCTCCCCATGCATGTTTAATCGCCAGACTTATGGTCCCAAACCCAACAACCCAGCCCATCTACCACAGCCTGATTATGTTCAATGGAGCTTCTGACACCCTCATTTTGCCAGTTTTATCACGCTGTGCAGCTCCCTCCGCGGGCACCTTAGCTATTGTTGCACAGCGTCCCTGATGAGTACAGCTGAGACCACAGATAGTCAGACCAAACAAAGAAGGTACACATGTGTGCTTCTTTAGGAGTAACCGAAATACGCCTGACCAAATAAACACACTCACTTTACATACAAACACTCTGAAACATACATAAGACCGGGTAAACACACTGCTTTTTGTCTTTTCTCGTATCTCGGCACCCACCCACCACTGTTTGGTTTTAGCACAGTGGGGGAAAAAAAATGGCCGATCACCATGGCAACCGTGTGTGCCGTTCTGCTACAGCTGTGATGTATGTGGTGACACTTTTGACCCTCTAGTGAACTCTATAATGCAGGAGCTGTGCAGAGTCCGGATAGACCCTAACTGCCCTGCCTATCCTGCCACTATAGTGTATCATATACAGTATGTTTACTGTTTATATGCTTTATATGACCAGGGCACCATGACAACAGATTCTCCGGCAAAAACCCAATCAGAAAAGATCAAGTCTGCATACCTTTGTCATGAAGAGTAAATTAAATCTCAACAAAGTCTTCATCAACACCAGTTTACTGTGTGATACTTTATTGTAGATAAAAATGTCATCAGGCACCTTTAGTTACATTATGCATCAATAGTGTTTTTCTTGTGGCAAATATTAGCGTCAGACAGAGATCTACCACATTCACTTTCTAATCTGTAAGGCAAAGGCAGACTGTTTGGAGGATTCAAGGTTTGTTTGGCCCTCGCGTGTTTGTTTCCGACTTGCCTCTCAGTTATGTTTGTCCTTTATTGTCACACAACACAACACTTCTTCCGAACGTCTGTTGGCATGCCATTTCCACTGACATTTACAAATCTTGCACACTACATACATAGAAAGCCCGGATGTGCAAGTGAACACACAGCGATACAGATAGCCTTCTCCAGTGATGCATTTAAACACACACACAGGGAACACACACTCTTGCTTGTTGTGTGATGAAACAGACGGACACAGAAAAGTCACGTATGCGTGTGTGCCCCACCACCATCTCTGACACACACACACACACACACACACACACACACACACACACACACACACACACACACACACACACACACACACAAACACAAACACAAACACACAAACAAACACTCGTGTCACTTCCACCACAGATACACAGCATATACAAAAAAAGCCGGTGCTATACAAAGCAATACTCATGCACACAAGCTCTCTCAATCAGCACTTGTCTCATCCTGTCTGGTTGGTTTTGCAGAAATGTAGCACTACTTCTGCGTTTCCACCACTGGGAGTGCTGCAGCTTTGCAAAAAATCAGCGCTCCTCAAATCTGCCACATCTGCTGCTGCCTCACACTGAGCCACTCAAGAACAGAAGAAGGGGAGCTGACACCCAGTAAATGCAGGCAAGCAGACACCTTCTTAATCATTCACATTGGCTTTTTTTATTTTTTTATTAAGAAACAATTGGTTCCACATGGTATCAGACGCATAGAACATATATAATGTTGGACATACAGATAATTCAGACAAGTGGCTGGTTAACACCAAAAATATGTTCACAAAGAAAAGGGCTGTTCTTTAAATAAATCACATTTTCAGTTGCTTAGAAGATGAAAATCACAAAGGAAAAAGAAAGGATAGTGTATCCTCAGTTACAACACAGGGCCTGAGTTTTTATATTTTTTGTTGAAAGTCGCATAATGTTTCTTATGTAAACTCTGCCTTGTTCGTTGCCAAGAAAATGTTTTCTTATGCTGCAGAGTGAGGAATTTTCCACCTTTTTTAACAAAAAGTTAAACAAAACAAAAACAAAAGAGACATTCCATGTCCTGTAGCAGCTCCTCAGTCCTGTTTGTCCAGGTCACAGCCCGGGAGGGTCGTGACCCTCTAAGATACACTCAGACTTGCCATACCACTGAAAAGTCAACCTGCAGGTCTGGAGAGAGACAGATAGAGAGGGAGAAAGAAAAAGAGAGAAAAGTTGTAAGAAAATTACAGCTGCAGTACTAGAGGTGATTTCAATTACATTTTAAACTTGCATTTAATACACATACACAAATTTTGTAAATGCACATTCCTCCCTCCATGCGATGATATGTTCATATATCTTCGCATACCCTTTATTCATGCATATGTTAAAGGATAATGCTGTTTTTCTTATAACTTGGATCTTATTTTTGTTGGTTTGGCCATCGGTTCTACAGGTTATGATAACATTGTAATTATTAAAATGATCGCTAAGATTGGGTGAAGATGGCAGCATTTCTAAAAAGAAGTCAGACAATGGATTAAACATTTAATTCCAAACGGGGAAAACTCTAAACTTGGAGCTTTAACCTCATGGTTTAACTTTATCATACCTTACTAAAGTTCTGCACACATAGTTGTCCTGTGCAAATGGAGATTGTTACTGACGTTATAGGTGAGATCATTATGGTTTTAACTTCCAAGTGAAGTGGTTTTAATAGTATCTCTAAAACACTGGCTTGTCTAAAACCTGTCTCAAAGATCAAGTTTCGTGCCCTGTCAGATTTTCACCGTGTTCTCCAGATCTCAGCTATTTCTTTGGTGAGTACAGCGTTACCATAACCAATAGAAAATGATGGACAAATCTAAAAAAATATAAACCACATTGTTGTTAAATGGAACCATCCTTTGTGGCTCAATTCCAGCATGTGCTTACATACATTACATGCATGCTACATACATAGATGGCCCTGCCAATCATGGTCATCACGGTTGGGGACAGTCCCCTCCGCCCGTCCACCCCTCCCTGTCCCTGCCTCTGGTCCTGCCACTGATGTTGAGCGGGTGACCTTTTCTCTTGGCTAATCCACACCAAAAAGCCCTAATTACTGCTGCCGCTCCACCAACCTCCCGTGGCCCAATAATCAATACTGCCGATTGGCCGGCGGATCACCCCGTCAGACACAAACGCTTTACATTTTACTCCGTGTGTGTGTGTGTGTGTGTGTGTGTGTGTGTGTGTGTGTGTGTGTGTGTGTGTGTGTGTGTGTGTGTGTGTGTGTGTGTGTGTGTGTTTCTTAGTAGGATGTAGTGACAGTGTTATCATGGAAAAGTAACAAAAGACCAAAGATAGAAAAAGAGAGAACAAGAAAAAATAAATTTTGCACAAGCCACAAAAAGGTAAACCGTGGACTGCAAATTAACCGTCACACTAGAACACATACACACACTTGTACACACAAATTCCTCCCTCCATCCTGGATGTTGTGACACCAGTTGACCTTATTGAGCTGCTGCTCTGTAAAGAGTCCCTGATTAGAATATCTTCCCTTTAACCTTTAGCAGAGTGACGCGCCTCCCGAAAGCAAAGAAATAAGCCATCGGTTTATGCAGAGAGGTGAATTCATTCTGTCGTTATTTCATTACGCTGTGGCATTTCACTAAACATCATGATTGCATTACTGCAAATGTCGCTTTCAACAGTAATACTTGCCTTTTAATGTTATTTTGGAACATGCAGGTGTGCACTTCTGGAGATTACTGCCAACTATGTGATGAGATGACAGTGTAGAATGTATGCTGCCTGGAGCACTCATGCTTCTATCGCTACATTTTCTCACCTGTACGTGTGTGTATGTAATGCATCTGTGTGTGTGTGTGTGTGTGTGTGTGTGTGTGTGTGTGTGTGTGTGTGTGTGTGTGTGTGTGTGTGTGTGTGTGTGTGTGTGTGTGTGTGTGTGTGTGTGTGTGTGTGAAACGCCCCGAGGACATTTAAGAAGCAACAAAAGGCTAGACACAATGTTATCAGGAAGAAAAAGGAAGTTTCATTTCAGATGCAGCTGCATGAACAGAGTCATATTTGTGAAAAGAAAGAGGCAATCTCTCGCTCTCCTCCTTTTCTTTCCTTTCTTTCTCCTTCTGTCACTCTTACTGACAGTCTTTGATTGTATTAGACAAGTTAATGAAAAGCAACACAGAAACAACAACTGGCAGCCCTTCGTGCAGCCTGCACCTGCCAAAGTACATGTCTGTGTGTGCATACCTGGCAGTGCCTTATGTCTGGTTGTCTCATGTCCTCAGGCATGCCAGCCAGTCAACATGATGATGAGACAGTAAGAGAGTGATGAGAAGCTCGTCCATACCTTCAGGGTGAGGTCCGTTCTGCAGACATGAAATGGTTATGAAATGATGTTCCCACACAAAAACATTGTTCTTTAAGTTGAGACCCCATTATCATGAGCTCTAGTTAAAAGAAAAAGAAAAACATTATATGTATTTTTAATGAGACTTGCTGTATCACATGATTTACGATGCACAATGTGTCAAAATGTTGCATATCAGTCAATCAAGAATGTCAAATGATTTGATCTTTAATTGCAACTCTATTTTATGCATGTGTAGTTGTCTGTAAACAGATGATAAGAAATCTGATTTTCATGCAGAAGATGTTCATGTCACATATCACAGACCTGGAATTAAAGGTCGACATTATGTGACCAAGATCTTTCCCTAACCTTGGATTAGTTTTATATTTGGCAAACCCTGGCCATGCCTTAACCATAGTTAATTTTCCATGTTGAAGATAATGTAGAAAGAATGACATTTAAAATTGTTGCCATTAGATGTAAAAAAAAATTACTTCAATACTGACGCTCTTGTCTAGTAATTCAGGAAGTGGTCTGTTGCACTGTAGTTTGGGAACTAGAATGGGGCACAGGAAAACTGACCATGGGTTTTAACATTGTAAGGAAGTTGGAAAATATCTGCAGTGAAATTTTTGTTTTCTGTTCCAGGTGTAGCTGAACTGATAAGAGGTGTTGTGTCTATTGTCTATTCAGTAAAAAGGTGAGGTGGACACAGCCACCCACCATTACAAACCTACCACTGATTGAACAAAGGAAATGCACATGTAAAGTGGCTAGTATATATTTTTTTGCTTTTGTGGTTTGTCAACAGTTGATGGTTCCTTTAAGTACCATTTTGCCAAGAGTAAATCACTTTTGTCAGTGTGGAACAAACAATAGGCATCATAGTTACAATTTCAGTAACTAATGGCTACATTTTATTTGTCCATCAAGAGTTGTCGTTGAGATGACACCATCGCAGTAACCTGCGGTCATCTGTGATTGATCTATTGGCTCTGACTGGAGACCAGGTCAGGAGAAGTAAAAAAAATAACTGTTATGAAATTGCATGTCATATCCTTAACGTATGACATATTAACATAGTATCTCTGATGCTGTTTCAGTTCTTGGTAATACAGTGAGCTATAATAAGAAAATAGCCATTGATGATGAAATGGACAGCTCAATCCCTCCCAACTCAATGGTATAGGTATCAAGTCTATAATGCCACCCACCCACAATATAATGATATATTATATTGATTTAATGGGTGCACCACAAAATGGAAATGACTACCCTATATGTGTTAAAGCTGCAATAAATAAAAGAACAGAACAGAATGACCATTATAAGTCTGTCTAGGTTAATGGAATCAATAGCAGTGACTCAACAATTGTTTTCTGGATTCTTTAAAAAACATATTCCAAACTAACATAACTTAAGTTATGTTGCATGGGTTGTGTTTCTGATTGAGCTTAATTTAAGCCAGGACTTATTTTTTGATACTTAAAACGAAAATTCAGTTAGCCTTACACAGGTTTAAACCAATCCAGTTTTACCTGACCTCCTAAAGATGGAGGAATGGTAAGCTCGGCAATAAAACAGACCACTATATTAAAAGATCTTCTTTGATATTCTGCGTTATAGTCTTTACCTCAAGTAAAGTCTTTGTCTAGTGGTGTCCACATGAGCAGAATCACTGCAATGAAGTCAGTGAATAAAGTCTTTTAATAACCAAAAGGCCTGTTAGCAAGAACTAGAAAAATAAGACCAAATATTTAAAAACAGAAAAGTCCCTTTTAGCCAAAATACTCACAATGTTCTTGTAGCATTGGCAGCCGAGTGTAGGCTGCATGTTCTCTTGCCAACAACCTGTGTGTATACCTATATGTGCAGTATGTGCACATGTTTCTATGCGAGTGCGAATGCAAGCCGTGTGTGCATATGATGGTCGACTGAAGACATGCAGCCCCACAGAGACCTGCCCCAGTCAGCCTGGCCTGCTGAGTGAAACCTTGTGCTAATGTTTAGCTTAAGGGGTGAAAAAGAAGGTGAGTGGGGGGGGGGAAGGAAGGATGAGAGGATGATATGGTTGGGGGTTCAGTGGGTAGACATAGAGTGAAGAGAGCGAAGAGGGTAGCGGTTGAAGGAACAGAGGGATGGGTCATGGAGGAGTGACGGGGAGCGGGAGGGAAGGAAGGATGAAAGGTCCAACTGGGACGGATAGTGGGAGAGGTCTCGTCAGTCAGCCGTCTCTCTCTGACACCTGAACCTCCACTGACCGGGTCGTGACTGCCTTGCTGGCACAGGAGATATCACTAGGGGGGCTGACCTTTGACCTCTCACCTCCTCATCGCCACCACAGCCCTCGCCCCGCCTTTACAACCACCCCCTTACTCACCTCCCCGCTTTAGTTTCTTTTCAGCTCTCTCTCCTCCGCCCCCTTCGCTAGCAGTTTGGTTACCCAGAGCTCTAAGAAAGGAGGTTGGCTTATTCGTCATGAACTCTAAGTTGAAATGTAAAGAAGTGGTTTCTAGTGATGTAGTTTGATGCTGATTTTTACAAGCAACACAAAACAAAACAACTTTCCAATAAGATATTTAATAATTTTCAGATATTTAAGTTTGAAAAGGCCTTCCACAACACAAAATAATGTGAGGGAAGCCTAAGGCCGTGTTCAGACAGACTTTAGCAATGCATGGAATAAGGCAGCTCCACATTTATGTCAATTAGGCCTCTGTGTTGAGTCAGTCGGTATCCTGATTCAGAAGGCTAAAAGTCACAGCCTCTACTGTATTTAGCATTGGTTTTGGGCTTGACGCCCCTTAAAGGAAACCGTGTGGGCTTTTTGACACAGTTATATGGCGCAATCCTTTTCAAGTGGGTCCCCCTTTTCATCTGAATGGAGCACATGCATGAGCAATAAATATTCCTGTTGCTGGTTTCACACGATTCCACTGATTGACAGTTAGTGGCAGTAATGTGCCAATAGGCACCCCTACAGACAATGAAGAAAAAGATTGCTAGCTACCATGCTTTAAGATATTCAAAAGATTACATTCGCAATTAGCTTTGTTTTATGAGGAGGAAAAAGTGTTGGTCCACTTAATGTTAACATAATAGATAATGTTAACACATAGATTTTATTAGGTTGAATTAGATAAAATACATAAGGTAAAGCTGCACATTTTGACCCCTTAAACACATACATTAATTACATTACTGGGACCTAGCATGCTCTGAAAGGCAGCCTTTTGAGACGGCCGGCATACACAGATAGGACAACAGACACACACACACACACACACACACACACTCACACGACCAGGCACACACATCTGTCCCTCGACAGTTAGGCCTAATCCAAGGTTTACATTGTTAGGACAACAGGGATAATCCGGCTAACAGGGTGTTTATCCAGAAACTGCAACTGCTGAATCCCAAACACACACAGTATTGACCCGCAGAGAAAAATAGCAAGGAGGTGAGAAATCAAAGAGAGAGAGAGAGAGAGAGAGAGTATTCAGGACATCCAGGAAGGTGAATAAAGAAAGAGAAAAGTCAGTGGGAATTAGGAAGATGTGGCAGTAAAAGGTTGCACTGGAGGGACAGACAGCGAGATGGAGGAAAGGGGGTTGGAAGTAAGTAGAAGAAGGTCTGTGCTGTCAGGTATGTAGATGAGAGTGTGATGGTATCAATGCAGGAGTGGACATAGCCGGTCCCTCAGGACCACACACACCAGCCAGAACACACATGCCTAATGGCACACAAAAGAGAATGTAAGCCTACATTAGAGATAGAAAACATGACTCATAAACAGAACAAAGTAAGATCATATGGGACGAGATAGAGACTTTCTGGCAAAACACATGAGTTTAAAAGAAAATCGATGAGCACATTTAAAGGAACTCATCTAATTTAAAGTGATAATCTACAACAACATTGTCTATAGGGTTAAGTCTTGATTTATTTGTTGTTTTTCCACTGTACTTTCAATTAGCCTTGTGACAGACTCGGGCCCTGTCCGAGTTCAACTCTATAAGGTAGATTAACCAGTCCTGTTACATCTTTTTGTTTGGCTGAGGTTCCTATGACTGCTCATGCTAACTACTGAATTTGTCTTCCCACACAAACTGTTGATACAAATGCAAAGCCTATCCACTGGGATAGAGAATATGTTCTGGAGATGTTAAAAACACTAGATACAAAATGTTAGAGGTTATATTAACTGGGCATGGATTGAATCAGTGTTATATATAGCATAGTATAATGTGAGGTGGATGGATGGATCCAAAAACACCTGACTTTCACCCAGGTCACAGTTGTTTGTGTCCTCTGTTAAACCAGAAGTCAATGTTAATTTGTCACGTAACTTCTATACTTAAGAAACACCACTTGTGTAGATATTTCAACTCAAACCACAATCTTATCCCAAGTAGTTGATTGCCAAAACTTAACCAAGTTTTCCAAACATAGTTATTGTTACACAAACCACAATCTAATATTAAACCTAACCAGTAGTTTTGTTGCCTGAACCTAACCAAGTTTCTTGTAAAGAACGATGTTTATTTTGAAGAGACTGCATGCATGTAATTAGCGTAGATTGCCTAAAATTCATAGAAGAAGGCAGAGAAAATGAGGAATAACTTTTAGTAACATAAACGAACTGTTGTATGAGGAAACGAGGAAGTTTTTGAAAGAATGTTAAAACAATCACTCTGGGCAATTCACTTTAAGGCACGATACTGGCTGATCATGTAGGCCTACAATACATCCATCTAGTCTTGTGGTGGTGCAATCAACAATAAAAATCTGAAGCTTTACCATAAATCAAACCTATGCCGTAGGTATCTTTGGAGGTCCACCTGTTAACGCCTTGCGTCAACCAGCAATCTGGCCTAATGGTTACTGACAATAAGCATATCTACATATTTGCTTTCCCAACTACTTACCATTTGCAGCAATGCTGTGCTGTTAATTCTAATTTCTTCAGGCATATCTTTGAAGTAGCTACCTCATCAGCTTACTGACTGCCTGCGATTGGTATTCACGTCACGCTTATGTGAATACTGGATATTTTAGGAAGAGTTGAAAAGAGTTACTGGCTACTTTAAAAAGTTTCTCTCAATAAAAATAACATTCTACTAATAAAAATGAACTGGCTATTAAATAATCTGCACAAATGTAACCGAATGAGTTCATGACTTCTAACCGCTTACCGACAAAAAACACTCTACCACACACTTATTCGTACACACAAATCGTCTATACTTTCCCTACAGGGGCTCAAACTTCAGTGGCTAACTGCCACTCCGATATCTAATGCTGCCTGTCGGAATATTGCGCTGGCTGGCATTAACTTCCTGTTGGGGGAGGGAAGGGGAGCAGGGGGGATATCGGCAGAACAGCGCACAAGCTTAAGCATGCATGTCAGGGCCGGGGACGCTCCCTGAGCCAAATGCCAGTCTATAGATCGCAGAGGGGACTAAAGATCACATCATCGTCCACCCGGACACGGGTGACACCGGACAGCGAACGTGGGAGAGAGGGAGGACCAAATGATCCCTGCCAGGACGAGCAGTTATAGACAGCCGCTGTCATTACAGGGCAAACATTCACCCGTACGAGTGCACAAACACACACACGGAGTAACACACACACACGAATACGAGCCATGACAACGACGTTATAGACAAGCGCTGTCATTAGAAGAGTCTCTGTGGAGCTCAAATGATAACGAGCGAGGAGGAGTAGGAGGAGGGGGTGTTGACGAGGGTGACTGTCCAGCTGTCTGCAGGTGAGCATTTGGTGTTGGATAGGTCAGCTTGCATTAACACACACACACATGCACGCTCAAAAACACACACACACACACACACACACACACACACACACACACACACACACACACACACACACACACACACACACACACACACACACACACACACACACTTTTATACAATGGATACAAAGTACAATCTCCAGACAGATGTGTCTGCTTTCACTGGCTGATGCTTAAAAATACTTTCTGGTTTCTTTATTTTAGTTTCACAATTTTTATTTGGTGGCAGAGTCATGCAATCTTATATTTACAATTTAAGTTGAATACTGTTTCCCCCTACCTAAACCTGAACCAATCCTTATCCCTAACCCCAAACCACCAAGGGGGGCACTATTATCTTAACAGGAGGAAGCACTATTTCACACGGGAACTCCTGCCCCCCCAAAAACTTTTTATTGAGTTCTTAATTCTTTTATTTCTTACAAGAAGAAAATTAAACGGCACACTTTCAATGAAGTGCCTTCAAAAAGACATTGAGTTTATAAAAAAAGATAAATGATGCATTCCAATGCATGCCCCAGTGCTAAATTATTTAAGACTGAGGTTTTGATAAGCCCCGACTTTATTGGTGTTTCATTAGTACTTTTTGGGTGTAATTTATCATCCTGGTGCAGCGCACATCTTCTCTGCTCTCTCTGTCGGGCTGAGCTCCTCCGACTAGACACACATATAGACACAAACACTCACAAGAAGTGCGAGCATAGAGGCCGTAGTGGTGAAGTTAACCAAGTGGAGTGAAGGATACTCAAGTTGATGTTGTTACTATACTTGCAATCAATTATTTGTGAGTAAAAAGCCAATATTTTATCAATAAATCTATACAACAAGTTTGGACACGTCTGATGTCTGTGTTCTTCATTCTTTATGATATTTTTATTTTACGTTTGTTTCAAGTGAGATTTTAATTATGTTAAATGTTGACTTTGCCTTTGTAAACATAACTGTTGCTAAAACAATATATAGATATATAGCAAGTGGTGTGCGTGTCCGTTTTTCTTGTGACAATTCATAGGCTACAACTTTTGTCAGCATATGTTATCTTTAAAAAATTCTCTTTTTTCAAAGTGATACAATTGGCCTCAAAGTCTGATTGTTCCAATAATTGTAGGGAGATGTTAGTTCCCAATGTCAGCATTCAATATTAAGGATGTCCCGTTGTCCATGGGACAATAAAAATAGCACCTGGGACACAAAGAGAAGTTTCTTTGGCAATTCTAGTACAGTAGAGAAATGTATCATTCATCATATCAACGACTGACCTCAAAGTTTAAAATATATAAAAAATATATAAAAAATATTATAGTATGTCATAAAAAGTCATAAAAAAGTCATAGTATAATATGTCGAAAAAAGTCATAGTATTGTATGTCATGAAAAGTCATGAAAAAGTCATAGTATCGTATGTCATGAAAAGTCATGAAAAAGTCATAGTATAATATGTCGAAAAAAGTCATAGTATTGTATGTCAGGAAAAGTCATGAAAAAGTCATAGTATAATGTGTCGAAAAAGTCATGAAAAAGTCATAGTATAGTATGTCATAAAAAGTCATGAAAAAATTAATTATTTAGTATGTCATAAAAAGTCATGAAAAAAGTCATCGTATAGTGTGTCGAAAAAAGTCATAAAACAGTCATAGTAGAGACTCTGACTTTTCACGAAATAACTATGCGATGACTTTTTTCATGACTTTCTTTGACATACTAAATAATTAATTTCTTCATGACCTTTTTCGACACACTATACTATGACTTTTTTCCTTACTTTTATTAACCTGATGAACCGAAACGTTGTTACTAAAATATATTTATACGCAAGTGAAGAAGACAGTGTGCGGGAGTTTTTTGTTCTATATTGTCTACCTAAGGTATTCTTCTATGCACCTGTCGTCCTACTGGAGTGCAAAAGTTTTGCTCTTTTTATAGTAAAGTATGTCGAAAAAATTTATGAAAAAAGACACCGAATATTATGTCATAAAAAGTCATAGTATAGTATGTCGAAAAATGTCATAAAAACAGTCAAAGAATAGTAGTTCATAAAAAGTCATTGTACACTATGTCATAACAAGTCATTACATAGTATGTTAAAACAAGTCATAATATAGTTTTTCATAAAACGTCATAGTACAGTATGTCATAAGAATTCATAGTATAGTAAAATCATCATAGCATAAAATATCAGAAACAATCATAGTATAGTATGTCAAAAAAAATCATTCAACAGTCATAGTATAGTATGTTGAGAAAAGTATGAAAAAATAATTGTATAGCATGTCGAAACACGTCATGAAATAGTCATAGTATAGTATGTCGAAAAAGTATCATAGAAAAAAAAAAGTGAAATAGTCATAGTATAGTATGTCGAAAAAAAATGTTCAAAAACCATAGTATAGTATGTTGCAAAAAGCCATTAATAGGTCACAATATAGAATTTCCCCCCAAAAAATCATGAAATAGTAATAGTATAGCATGTCAAAAATATCATAAGAAAGTTGTTGTTTTGCTTTATGAAAAAAGTAAAAAAAGTAAAAAGCTTAGCTTAAAAAAGATAGTCAGAAGTCATAGTATAGTATGTCGAAAAAAGTAATTCAAAAGAATAATTATAGTATGTATTAAAAAATAATAGAATAGAATGTCCAAAATAAGTCATGAAAAAGTAATTGTATAGCAGGTCGAAAAACGTCATATGAAAATGATTCTATGGCATGTTGAAAAAAGTCTTAAAAAAGTCATAGTATAATAAAAAAGATTTTTATTATCATAAAATAGTCACAGTTAAGAATTTTCAAAAGCAGTAATAGTATAGTATGGCTACAAAAGTCAAGAAAAAGTGATAGTATAGTATATCGAAAAAAAAGTCACGACAAAGTCATAGTATACTGTGTCAAAATAAGTCATAAAAAAAGTCATACTATAGTATGTCGAAAAAAGTCATGAAAAAGCAATAATAAGGACGGTCAAAAACACTCAAAAAAGTCATAATAAAGTATGGTATTTTGAAAAAAAGGATTGTCAGAGTACAGTTTGTTGAAAAAAGTCATAATGAAGCCATGTGTCGAAAAAAGTAATAGTACAAAATGTTGAAAAAGGTCCGACAGATTTCAAAGTTTTAAAATGTCGATAAAAGTATTACTATTATGTGTCATAAAAAGTCATAGTTTGGCATGTTAAAAAGTATTGTTAGATCATTTACAGTATCAAATTTTATGAAATGTTTACAGACATGCCTTTTTATGATACTCTATTATGACAGTCAATTACATTTTTGGGGCTATGACTTTTTCATGACAACTTTTCACTTCTTATACTGTGACATTTTTTGCTATTCTTGGATATTTTCATACTTTTTCAATGACTTTTTGTGGCATACTATACTATGAAATTGCCTTCGCTAGGACATTTTTGTTGCTTTTTTCCCTACTATACTATGGCATTTCTATGAAACACTATAATACAATAATTTTGATGGCATTTTATGCTATGGCTTTTTTCATGAGATTCTTCTGGCATAAATACTATGCTATTATTTGCCTTTTATTTGGCACAATATGACAGTTTTTTGATTACATACTATAATTTAACTGACATTTTTCTTGCATACTATACAAAGACATTTCTATGGCAATTACTTTTTTATGTCATTTTCATAGCATATTATACTCTACACTATACATTTGTTTAGAATATTTCGTATGGCATACTATACTATGATATCTTGAATTACATGTTTCATGACATACTATAGTTTGGGATTTTTGCGTTATACTGTACTTACTAAAAAAATAATCAAAGTATCAAGACAATATTTTGCCTCATGGTGTTACCAGCTAAGTGTTCGTCCAGTATCCTCTGTTTGTCTTAAATCTTGTCTCGGAGACAGAGGAGCTGGGCCTGATGAGCCACGCTGTTGTTCTGCAGTATTTCCAGAGGAAAGAGATACAAAAAAAACAAAACATAGACACACAATTATTAAAATATAAAAATCTAATAATTTGACAGATGCAGTTTCTGCTGCACCTCCCCCAAAGCCATGTGTCTTTCCTGAGAACCGACAAAGAAGACAAGTGAGCTCCTTAAATAGACTGTGATGTACGCTTCAGGTATTCTGATGTTCTGGAAATCAGAGATAATGATATTCTCTTGAAGTTTTTTCTTGCCACTGTGCCCAGTGCTTGCTCATGGGGGAATGTTGAGTGCACGGTCTTGGTTTGCCATATGAAAAGCACAATCATTACAAGATAACTGTTATAATTATTTGATGCTTTATCAATGAATTGAATTGACATTTTCATGGCTATGAATTTTTTACGACATTTATTAAACTTTTTGGCGTTTTTCATGATTTATTTAACACATACTATATTGTTATATATTTATAGCATTATATAAGTTTTTTATCACACTATAATATGATTGTTTAATGGCATACTATTTTATTACATTTTTCTGACATACTATACTATGATATGACATGATATCTAAATATGGAGTAGCCGCAAGTCAAACTAAACAGAAATCAGTTACAGCATAGCAGAAAAAGTTTCAGGGAGACACTTTGCTTGAGGTTGTTTGTGAATTTTGAGTCAATTGAGCTCTCTTGGCAACCCTAATGGTGAGTATTGGTAGGTATTAAACCGATGAGCCAAAAAATAAGCTTACAATACATCATTTGGTTTGATGGTCACTTCCACAAGAGGAAGGAAGAAATCCTTGAGCTGATCATTTGTTAGAGAATGTTAATTAATTATTAAATGCATGTCCACTGTATAGTCTGCCAGGGGAGCAGAAATGGAGTCTGTGACACAAACAAACTTAACAAAGTGATTAGGAAGGCTGGCTTCGTAATTGGCTGCAAAACAGGCATCTTTAAAGTTGTGGTGGAGAGCATTATGGATAATCCTGACCACCATCTCCACCACTTACTGTAAAGACAGTGAAGCTCTTTCTCCAACAGACTCCAACAGCTTCATTGTCACAAAGATGGCTCCAAGAAATATTTCCTGTCCAAAGCAATTATTCTCTACAACACCTCAACTATGTCAGATTTGGACCCAAACACAGAAAAACTGATGAGGAGGCAGCTGATATATTTCAATGATTTGATGAATGAAGATGGCCACGTATGGCAGGACAAAATGCAAAACACGAGGCTTCAAAACTGCAGTCCACAAACCAATGGGTGATTTCACAATAGATTACCAGGTATTGGTAATCTTTTCTGTATGGGTCCTATTCCCTGACCAATGGGCAATCCTTACCCTATTTACTCAAGGTCCATGCCTTCCATTAAGGATTTATAATAACACATTGACACTTACAACTTTGACAAAACCAGAGCATGGCAGATCTACTCTATCCTTTCTTACCTTTCACAATAAAAGCCCTAGAGATATGATATCCCCATGTGAGTAGTTTGCATTTTTGTGTTGTTATTCACCACGTGCCTGGTGTGTAAAGACCTGTTTTATGATCAGCATAGCTTTTCGGAAATCAGGCCGTGGTTACCACTGAAAAGAAGAGTGCAGAAACCGGACTGGAATACCAAAACAAAACAAGAAACTATGACTTTCACAACATTATAGTTTACGTAGGACTATATTATCTGATGGCCCCTGCTGCTCTGTCAATGTCTCAACTCAAACAGAGTGATGAGAAGCTTTATGTTTACACAACCATGGACATACAGTATCTCACAGATTTTACTTCAATTTGTCTTGCTAAGCTAACTGTTCCGAATGTTGTGAGATTTACATCTAGACCGCTCTTTGCCTAAAGGGGACAGGCAGCCTATCAGTGCATAGTTTCACTCTGCCTCTCAGACTCCCACAGTGTGATGCACTCCAGGGCGTGTACAAACGAGAGGCTTAGAGTTACACTAAGCTTAACATCTGTCACTGAAACATCTCTGTCATTCTTTACAATAACAAGCTGCTGTATTAACACTGCCTGTTTTACCATCCATGTTAGCTTTACAGTTTTTGAGATCAGTAAACTTTACTTTGCTTCTGAGCGGGGCAACTTACGTTATGGCTCAAAAAAAATTGAAAATGTGTTTATTTCAATTAATGCTATTAAAATAAGAAATGCTCTAACACGTCAGTCAAACTACTGGCGGAATGAGAAATCTTGTCAAGTGCAACAACTGTGTGAAATCTTTCTGAAAATGATGAAAATGATGAAATTTCTTGATGTGACCTGGTCTGCTAACTCTTGACAGCAACCATCAAAGAGGTTGAGCGGCCCATTTTGTGTCAGTTAACGCACAAATTGCTCCCTAATCCCTCCCAGATTGTGTTTCCTATGGTCTTCTGTCACAACGCACGTGAGCACCATTGCTCTTCCTATGGGGTGGGCTGACAGGTAGTTCACAGGTAAAAGGGTGTCAGGTGAGCTCAAACATCCCAACATTGCTGAACGTCGCTCCGAGCAGAGTCCAACGCTCACACGCTAACTAGCTCTCCAAATTCTCCCTGACATGGAGATGTTTAATCTGAGGTGTTGAAACCTTTCGTTTGCCCCGGAGCTCTATGTGTGCGAAAATAGTAATTGTGGTTCTATGTTTCTTTCTGTGATATGTTGGCAATTATCTCCTTCAGGCCAATTTAACCTGTGCTACTTCACCTGTCTAGTTAATCATGAGACCAAAGGCAAAGGCTCAGCTCCTTGATATCAAAAGCTTAACTCAGGCTGTACTCACTTATTGACAAGCACTAAGGAAAGGCTGTCGGATGTGTTGCTGGCTATGCAGTTTAAGGGTTCGGGATTATGTTAGATCTTTTTGTGTTAATCTCACATCTTCGGCTCAATAACAAGCACCACAAAAGACACAACTGTGTATGAAAAACCACAGTACATACACAGTACAGAGTGACTGGCGCTTTCTCGACTTTGCCTGACAAAAAATATTTTTAGAGGTTACTTTCTAGATAATCATGATCTTTAAGGCACACTGCGGTACTGAATACAGAACTGTATTATCTCTGTGACAAAATATTAGACAGTGGAAGATATATACACAATGTTCTTCTTTTATTTACCAAAGAGGACTAAGTCTATTATAATTATTATACTCAGTAATTCAATTTGTGACTTCATTATTTGTGTTCTTGGTTTAAATTCACTGGGACAAACAGGTAATCTGGGTGGTTATATACCATATTGTAGATCAGCATTATACATTTTTTTCTACAATTTAATTACAAATTCATGAATGACATTATTGTTACCAATCCCAGATATGCTCAGTTACTTTGAGAATGTGGGTGTGGACTTCTTGCTTTCTCACCGGGACTTTGCTACAGTTTCTTCTCATCAGAAAACTGCTGGTTGGGATATTTTGGCGCAGAATGTACCTAAAAGTGCCTCCTGTTAACTCAAAAGTTGTCTTTTATTTTGTTCTATTTAATTCTGTAATGTCTTCTTAGCTGCTAGATAACTTTCAGTAATTTAGCCTTCATTCCATTGAGCCTCCAGCTTAGAATATTTCTCTTGATTGTTGCATGTAGTCACTCACTGGGGTTAAGCTATACTAAGCGGATTTCTAATTTTAGACTTGTTAAATACCAAAATGTGACGTGAGGGTGTCGAGGAATTTAATTTGTTAAACGGCAGCTTTCATGGAGCTGTGCTGAATACCAAATGTAGAAATGTATTTGCAGATGATTTTTAGAAGAAAATAAAATATTTTTTGAAGTTTGAAAGCACCCACATTTATAAATAGACAATTTACCAGGACTGGATTTGTAACAGTAATATGGTAATATTTTTGTGATGAAAATATTGTAGTCAATGACCTCATGGATTGAGAATAGCCTCAAAAGAGCCCAGATGTAGATAAAACACAGGTCAAATATAATAGTACTTCTCTTTTGAACAATTTTAGTATTGAGTTGGAACTGTTTTGACTGTATTTTGCAGAAGTCACATATATATTTGTATAGTCCCCGTTCCAGGTCCGTTTTATAAATGTGTAACTATTTGGACCTACACATCTTTACATCCAGGATGCTCCTCAGTGGGTATTCCTCTCTAATGTGTGTGTGTGTGTGTGTGTGTGTGTGTGTGTGTGTGTGTGTGTGTGTGTGTGTGTGTGTGTGTGTGTGTGTGTGTGTGTGTGTGTGTGTGTGTGTGTGTGTGCACGCTACAAAGAAAGAGAGAAAGAGAAACATGGGATGAACAGCCTGTCTGTCAGGTGTTGATACTCACATTAGTCACGTAAGAAACAAAGGATTCTGGGAAGCGACGATTGCCAGCACAAAGAGCACCAGACTCCACTCAGCGTCACCCGATCTCTTCTGTGTGTGTGTGTATGTGTGAGTAGGTAAGTGTGTATGGATGTCTATGTGTATGTGTGTGTGTTTGTGGTGGGGGGCTTTCTTTAGAGGGTGAGGGCGCCTCATTGGCTGCCATGCTGGGGTCAAGCTGAGGTTAGGACATGTGTGATGGATGGACCTCTGTCTCTAGACCACTACCCTTCTGCCAGTCCTCTCTCCTCATCGGGGCCTCAGACCTGCTAAAGCGCCCTGTCTGTGCTCTCTCCTCTGTTCACTTTGAGTCACTCCATTTGGCCAAGTAGGACTGCCTCAACAGACAAAAGGAGCTTAAAGAAAACTGCAGACAAGCCTTTGAGGTGAGTTCTGCTGTGGACGTGCAGCACTACAGTCAACCTCTAACCTACCACCTCAACTCTGCCTTTCCTCACTCTAAACACCACAACACTGCTCTAGTGTTTCAGTCACTGTTTCATCACATACATACACAGAAAACTGACCACATGATGTCATCTCTCTTCTCTTTCCGCATCTTCTCTTCCTCCATCATGCTGTCAATCCCTCTATCAGCTCTGTCCCTTTATCGGCAGCTGGAGATGCACATCTGTCGATGGAGGAATTCATTTTGGCTGCCAATCACAACAGGGGAGTGGTCAATGAGTGCAGATGTGCCAATAGCCCGACTACCCTGATGAGTGACTTCTGTCTGTCTGCCTCTCTGTCTCTCTGGGCTTCCAGCACTTTCTGCCCGCTGTTGTGTGATCACAACTAGACGAGGATAGTGTCTGTCTCACTCTCTTGTTTTGGTTTGTACCATGCCCAGCTGTGTGTGTGTCCAGGGCAGAGTACCATAGCTGACTACAAACAAACCACAGCTAAGATCTTTGTGTAAAAGTACAATGTGATCAGAGGCCTCAAGAACACACTAAATATTTTTGTTTATATACCTGTACCTTTATTTGCATAATGCTCTAGGACGCCGAGGATTTCTTCATTACAATAGAGAAATGAGGCTGAAAAGGTTTGATGGCAATGTCGAATTGATATTTACCATAGGTGGTACAGTGACAAGGTCTTCTGAATTTCTCTTTGCCTGTAAATGCGTTCTCATTTGCATCTAAATCCTTCTATTTTCTTCTATCTTAGGGAATTCTCTCTGAACTTTATGGGTATTTTACACACACACACACACACACACACACACACACACACACACACACACACACACACACACACACACACACACACACACACACACACACACACACACACACACACACAATGTAATCAACAAGGTTAGGCAGAAGTAGTTTGACACTCCAGGGGTGAAATCTTTTTTAAATGTATTTCCTCTCTTTCTCTTTGTGTGTGTGAGTGTGTGTGTGAGTGTGTGTGCGTCTTCTATGTGTGTGTGTGTGTGTGTGTGTGTGTGTGTGTGTGTGTGTGTGTGTGTGTGTGTGTGTGTGTGTGTGTGTTGTGTTGTATGTGTGTGCATGCTAAAGCCTGTGTATGCATGTGCAAGCTCGTCCCTGACCTTAGCATATTATGTACATATGAACGACCTCAGTACAAATACATTGTGACTTTATTTGTTTACATGAAAGTGTGTATTTTACGATAAATACCTGTAAACTGTCAGGTGGCCGACTCTGAATCTTGTTGCCAACTCTGCTTCCTTCTCATGTCTCACAAATCATCTTTCTGTGTCCACCGACACTGCTGGAGAAGAAGAAACAAATGATCACAAGCTTCTTGTTCTTTAACTGATTTAATTCAGTTTAAAGAACACATACTATAAAAAAAAATGTTTGTCATTCAGCTGCAGACAGGAAACTTTAGCTTTCACAAATTTGCAGCACCCTTTAAAAAGTGTCTTCTTCACAGCAGGTACTGAGCAAAAAGGTTTGAGGTGAAATGCTTCCTGACATCCTCCAAAATAGTGACAAGTCACAAATAAGAGATTATTTTGATGATACATTATTTTGTGTTAAAATAGAAACCCATCAAGACTATTATCATGAATGGAAGAAAAACGTTAACACAGGGAAATGTATAGAAACCCGAAATTAATGTATTTCTAAATATTGGGATATTGCATTTCCTTGTATTTACTGTAATTCTTGCAAAAAAGAAAGCAAATGTTCTAATATCTATTTCAGGTCAACAGGACAATTTGTTTTGTTTTTTACAGAAAACAATTTCCCTATATACATGTTAATATTTTAAAGAAATAACGTTTCTAAATTAGGCTTTGTGGTTGCTTTTTTTAATTTTTGGGTTAACAGAAATTCTACAACAGTATTTAGAATATAAATACATTCATGTTTGAGATAAAAATCTTCAATTGCTTTAAATATTAACATCATTGGTAGATTTTATTACAACGTATCAGAATAGTTGTGTATTTCCCGAGATCTTCAGGGGAATATGCTAATTCATATTTTATTTTAAATAGAGATTCACTGTTTTACTCCATTTCAAATGGACAGTACTTTATTTCCGTTGCTTTAATTATTATGAGGGCTTACTTATTTCAACAAAGTCAAAGTATTATTTAGTTTTTTAATATGTTGCATCCTGTATCTTTCCATGGTAAAAATGATTGGTTGGCACTATTTTAGGCCACATCAAGGACGCCAAATAAAATCTACATTTAGTTTCCTTCGTCGTTTCCTGAAGTCAAAAGTGTTAAACGTCTATTCCTCCTTCACGAAGCCTTAATGGTTTTCGTCAAACATCTGTCACCGTCCCAGTGTTTATCCGAGGCCCTAATGGGAACCATCAGCAGCGGTGGGCTACATTCTGTCTGTCTGACCAGTAAAACGTCCGGATCGAGCTTCTTTTCTGAAGTCATTTCTTGCATTTGGCCCTGAGTCTGAGGGTGTTTTGGTACAACAGGACTGTGACCCGGTGTGGAGGTGCTCTATGCCCGGTGTGGTCTGTTGACTGCTGTGTGGAGGTGCTCTATGCCCGGTGTGTGTGCTCTATGCCCGTCTGTGGAGGTGCTGTGTGTGTGTATGTGTGTGTGGTGCTGCGACAACAAACCCAAACTGTGACCGAGGATTGACCCCGTGGTTTCTTTTGAGGGTCAGCTGCGTGTTTTAGTCCACTCAGTGGGGCTTAAACTTCCCTAAAGTGGGTCCTTGAGGAGATTCTGGTGTGTCTCATTAAACACATGCTTTCATTTGACTCTTAATTGTATCTATAAATACATTAAAAAAAATAGCTAATAACTTTTTAAATATGCGAGAAGAAATTAACTTTTTATTCCTGTTTTTCTCTACTTCGACTTCTATTTTGTGAACATTTTAATCATCAGGTTTGGACACACGTACACACAGAATATGTTAGAATATGTTAGAATATGTTAGAATATGTTAGAATATGTTAGAATATGTGGCCAGATGAATAACTATGTGCCAAAATGTTGTCAGTCCCTGTTGCACAGAGGAGGGTTTATCATTGCAAGCCTGATAGAACACCAGATGTTTAGATTCAGAGGAATCACTGTGAAAATGTGTAAGTTCTGGCTGCCGATTAAAATAAAAAAATAAAATAATAAATTTCCCGCGGGTCGTAAATAAAGTAGTTTTTTTTACAAAATCATTTTTTTCAAAATCTCGTTATTTCTAAAATATTCTGATGAGTTTGATGATAACTAATTTGTCAAAAACGTTTTAGGAGTTCTGGTCTTAATAAAATACGTTATTAAATGTTAACAACTGACTGGCTTTTAAATCATTCTAGTACGAACATTGAAAGTGTATTATTTTGTTAAAAATAAAGTGGGACAACAATGTTTCAAATAAAATAAATACTTTAGATAAAGCCTAGTAAATCTAATCCATGTGGTCTCGTCGGCCCTAGAATCATTTTAGAATATGTTAAATGATTTAACAAAACAAGGTAGAAAAACATATATAATATGGCACAGCAACAAACTACTTTCCCCTTAGCCTTAAAATGTAGTAGTAGTATTCATAATATCATATTAAAGTAAACATTTAAAAATATATTGCCCTAACATAAAATAAAATTCAGACCTCTTGTTCAAATAATAGTTGTTCATACAGCACATACACTTCTTTTTTCTTGTTTTACTTCTTCTTTTATTTTATATTAAGGAGATAATGTTTCACGTCATTCTCATCCAGACTGAACTGAGGAAAACAAACCTGAGAGGCCTTTAGAGCAACGCGTCTGTACTTTACTATTTACACCGAAACAACTCCTCAAACAGCACAATGAGGGTGTCTGAAGTTAGCAAACTAACCTTGTCACGCGTTTCATACAGAGCAACCCCTTTCTTGAATGTAGGAAAAAACACCTGTCACAACGCATTAACAAATTAAAAAAAAAGAAAACTATGTGAGATTATTAATAAAGAAGTTGGCTACATAACTTACTATGCTGTTTGCTGCGCTCCTCAGCTCCAAAAGAGCAGCCCCGCAGGTAGATCCGAGGTAAAGGTGAACGTTGCTCATTAATCATGGCTCTTTGGGGCGTTTTTTTGCCTTTTATGGTATGATGGACTCGCAGCCTGAACACAAGGAATTAAAACAGAGAAAGAATCAGGAAACACATTTTTTTTTTGTTTGGAAACTGGACAGAGGATGTTGGCCATCCTAAAAGAGGCATGTACAAATAAAACTAAACAAAATGTTCTGTGTAAAATGCACTGTGTTGATTTATATAAATGAATATAAATAAAGGTTGTTCAACTTCTAATGTGAGTCAAATCTTTAAAGAGCAGATTAACAAATCAGGCGTAAATCTAACAGAACCTAAAATAATAGTATAAAGCAAATCTGTGTAGCTGACTGTGCGACATGCAATGCTGCAAGTTTTCACTGTTCATCTTGTCATCAGGTGGGGAAGATGACACCTCCACTTGGGGAACTGAGGAGTCAACGCTGACAGGGCCAGTGGGGCCCGATCCTTGTCGATAGCCTAACCTCGATGTTTTAATCGATAGAGTTTCTTTTTTGTCCCCTCAATAAGCCCAAAGCTCAATAAGGTTGTCATCTCAAATGACGCTGACGTCCGTGCTCTCATGTCCTCGGTGGATAAACATGCCTTTATTATGCCAATAACTCTTTACCCCAGGGACGGGAGCGAGCACGGCCGCATACATTGAGAGAATCATGGTGCCTAAAAGAGACACATGCAGCTTTTCAAACGATGGACAGTGATTTCTTTCCTTGACCGTAGAGCTAGTATAAAGGTCTGATTGGCGTATTTAGATTTTAGATGGAAGATTTGATTTGAAATACTTAAAAAAAGCCTCTCTAATTGTGTCTCCCCTCAGCAATGACACAGTAGAAAAGGTTGTTTTTTTTTAGAGGTAAACACACTTTAATACACATGATTGACCCGTAAACGTCTCTTTGGACAGAACATATTGTATGTGCTTCAATGGATTAAATATATGACAGATAAAAGCCTGGAACATACATGGTCTTACATGACCAGTTCACCAACTGATAAAACTCAGCGCCCCGCTAATAATACATGAAAGCATTACGCATCATGCGAATCTCACAAAATAGACATTCAAAGAGTCGCGACACACAAACACACAGGCCTGAAACACAGGTGACAGTGATTAAGGAGATACTATGACACACAATTAATAAACGAGGTCATCTCTTTGATTGTGTGATGCCTACTTGACTCCATCCAGTGCAATCACCCACAACTTTGGCACATTTGAGGTATTTGTTTGTTTGCAGCTTTGTGACTTTACATTGGCAAGTTCAGCCGCACAGGTCCGGGGCAGGTGTAAGAGATGGGCATCTTTTGCACCACATTAGTGGCGCAAAGCGTATTTAACGTCAAACTTCAAAAGCAAGTGGACACATTTAAACCATCTCCCCACAGCAATGTCATCGTTCTTCCCAAAGCAATACACAATATAAAACAAATCTATAACTCAGAAATGGTCCGTCTTATTGTCCAAAGTTTCACATAGTGCATTAATTCATCCTAAATGTCCACATATGTCATCCATCAACCAGGACTTTGGCTTTGATAAACTGGCAATGAGCTTTGGTATATACAGGCCGCCATGTGGCCCTAAGAGGTTAGGGGGGAGTCGGTTCTTAGTTGGAGGAGTAAGGATCAGACACCGTGGAGGATGTGGGAGACGGAGTAGAGGGGGCTGAGATAGACTTCTCTGATGCTCCATCGTCCGTTTTCTCTTGACTGCTCTCTCCCGGGTCTGAGGATGGAGCTTTGGCC